>NW_024533253.1:0-131184 GCF_016097555.1 Gigantopelta aegis
TTGTGAGTATTACGAGTATAATACTGATGTAGTATGAGGTTTTCTATAGCCATAATATGATGAGGTTTTGAACTTCAAAATATGCTGTTTTCTTATCTTAGATGCTAAAAAAAAAGAAGGTAGAAATCTATATCCAACTAGCATGCAATCATCATCGTCTTTGTAGTCATCCACAATTTTCATCATTGTTCGGGTTATGTACTAGTATATAGTTGGTAAGTTAGACTATGTGTGTAACTATTTTGGAGAGGAGGCTGGACTCAGACTAACCAAATGGCCATGGCCAAAGGTAATTTCATGAGGTTATGAAATTTCTATGTTGATAAGAAAATGATAGTTGTATTACATCCGATGTTACTTAGAGTATAGAGTGGTTTTTGGTCAAGCACAATACAGAAAGATCGGAAGTAGATGGAGCTGGGTCTTGTACTAAGATTCGGATCCTTAATTCCATTCCAGTTTACTCCTTCTCCTTGTATATGGCAGGCAAGTGGAAAGCTTAACAAGAGTTGACTTTTCTTGCGATTGAAAAGAAACGTGGTCATCAAGTTCCAATGTTTTTCCCCCAATAACAGGTAACTATTGATTGCTGTGATCTGTGACAAACCATTAAATCACATTCGAACATATAGCCAGAACTATTTTTTATTTTAGTACTTAAGAATACCGAGGATATGGCAAGGTTATTGCCTTGCGCATGTGTTAGGCTGGATTTAATGACAAAGGTGGCTTTGAGCTTTTTTTCTTTAGTCTGTCCAGAATAAGATAAACTTTAGCATTTGTAACTAATTTTGTATAACCTAGCTTTCTAAACTACTCTTTGATCTCATGTCACTTCACAATGTTCTAGATGTCTTATACATTGAGTAAACATTTTCACTGTGAACATAACTGATTGTGTGCTTTTACATCCGAGTTCTAATAAAGCCAAATATCGCATTCCTAAGCATGAGCAAACCACCAGACACACACCACACACACACACACACACCTAACTAAGCTTAAGGGTGAGGTTTTGCCATTCAGATTAGTTGCCTTGCACTAAGATGAGCTTAACAATTATACCATGTTGGAAATTGTATGTCCATTCATTTCATTTATCTTTTCTCATCTCATCCAGGCTTAGAGTCTCCTCAGTCGTATTTGTTATGAACCAAGCCTTTTGCTTGATAAGTCATGATTTACAGTTACAAATGTCTGACTCACCAATTTAAATGATACACTGTTTTGCCCAAAAATAAATTTTGCTACACTATTAAACATTTAAGTTAGAGTTGCTAAAAAAATTTCATGTGAGTAAATAAAATAACTTTTCTTTGTCGTACGATTGTCACCTAATGTGGTCATCAGTCTCATGAACTCTTCAACATCAAAGGAATAGTTAGTAAATTTTAGCAATGAGGAGTCCTAATTGAGGATGTAAACCCGTGAGAGGGAGGAAATGAAATAGTTGGTTAATTATACTTGTGTGTGACTAGAGGTACTGGATGCGATGATAAGATTATTAAGTCAGTTTTGTCACACATTATTTCACATTTCTTTCCTTTCATGTTAATGATTGTATGTAGGGTTAAACTCACATCACGTTCTGTTTCCACATTTGGTTACCATCTTCCCATGTAATGTATTCCACCCTCTGAGGATTAAAGGAAGAAGGAATGTGTCAATGTGTAACTTGTCACTTATTACCTTAGTCTGGCTAGATCTTTATAATACACCTTTCATCTTCAGTGTTGTATCTAGGGGAGAGAGAATGATGTAAACTATGTACAATGTTTTCATGTACAATATAATATATCATCAGGTTTTCCATGTATAGTATAATACATAATTACATCATGTTTCCATGTATAGTAAATCATATACATCATCATGTTTTCATGTATAGTATAAATACATTATTACATCATGTTTCCTTGTACAATACAATATACCATCATGTTTTCATGTATAGTATAATACATAATTACATCATGTTTCCTGTTACAATATAATATACCATCATGTTTCATGCATAGTTACAGTATAATACACTATTACAATCATGTTTTATATACATATATTACATCAATCTTTACATGGTAATTTATCATGTGATTATGTTATAGCATTGTCTATACACGCATGCATGTTGCATAATACAATTCGATGTACTTGCATTTCAAAAATAGCTGCCCAGTCTGGCAAGAAAAGGAGGTGTGTCAGTCCTGATCCATGTATACCAATAAAGATATCAGTGTTATGTGAGGACTAGAACAGTGGGAAGACATAAATGGATTAATGGACACATATATGGATATATGGATAGATGATATATGGACACTTGAATGAACAAATGAATGAGTAAATGGATAATTATTACCTTGATTTGTTCTAGAAATGGGAATTCCTGGAAAAGAAGAGCGGAGTGAGAGAAATATCTTACATTAAAAAAACATACTAACTTGTAACGATAGTCAACTACTTTGACTTCAAAATATCCTACAGTTTTCATAGCATGAACCAACTAAATTGTAACAATAATAATGTCACTCATATAGTCTATGTTCATTACTTCATCAATGTTGTTAATTCTACGATGTTTAGTACTTCTTGATTAATAGAGTTACTCTAACTATCCCTGGCTAGTTTAAAGATATAATCACATACTCAACTTATTATATTTTCAACTGTATATTACCTAGAGTACTCTTGAGGGATATTAAGTCTAGATATTAAATGTTTAGAAAATGCCTGCATGAGTCCTGATCTATAACAACCAGGTACCTATTGATGATACGTGTGATTAGTTTGTTCCATGGTGATTATCAAATTGTACAATATATGTGTTGTAGAAGAGAACCAAGCCGCATTCTTGCAAGCAATGGGAACAATAAGTCAGTGAGCATATCTAGTAAAAGAGAGTAATTACTTTTAATTTGATTAAGTGTCAGTGTAGTACTTTTCTTCCAGCAAAGTCCTGATAGCTTTTTGATAGGATTAGATGTGAAAGCATCCCATGTTTCCATAATAAATAAATCTCTAAATGGCATGTAGGGACTATATGGATGGATAGTTTAATATAAATGGATGAATGGTTAGTCAAATGGATGAATGGATAGAAGATTATTAGGTGGGTGGGTGGGTATATGAATAAATGAATCATTGTGGTATAGTGATGGATAATGGATGTATCAGTTGATGGTGTTTATTTCAATGGACAGGAAGGTGTGTATATGAATGAATAGGACGGTGTGTATATGAATGTATTGGGTGTGGATATATGAATGTATTGGGGGTGGATATATGAATATATTGGGTTATGGGTATATGAATGTATTGGGTGTGGATATATGAATGTATTGGGTATGGGTATATGCATGTATTGGGGTGGATATATGAATGTATGGGTGTGTATATATGAATGTATTGGGTGTGGATATATGAATGTATGGGTGTGGTATATGAATGTATTGGGTGTGGGTATATGCAGGTATTGCGTTGTGGATATATGAATGTATTGGGTATGGGTATATGAAGTATTGGGTGTGGATATAGGAATGTATTGGGTTATGGGTATATGCATGTATTGGTGTGGATATATGAATGTATTGGGTATGGGTATATGAATGTATTGGGTTGGATATATGAATGTATTGGGTATGGGTATATGAATGTATTGGGATGGGTATAGAGTCTTACTGTGTCCCATATTATAATATTAATGTCTCTATCAAATGAGCCATTGATGTGTTGTGACGCATAAAGGTTTAAAGAAGTCACAATAAGTGATGGTACAAGTTGACAACTAAACAATGAAGCAATAACAGTTTTCTTACTATACACAATTGTCCTAACAGCTTGCTATTTTCTATGTCATTCCTATAACAACTTCCTGTGTTCCCATCTATCAATCCATATTGTTCATCTATGTCCATAAATGACATGGTCTATTACCTGTCCATCCATATCGTACATCTTTCTGTCCATTCATTTCAATTCTTACCTGCATCAAGTTTTATAAAAACAGTTGGTTTAGTAATCACTTCATCGCATTGGTCAGTGGAAAAAGGGTTAAAATTTAACCCTGTATACTCTTCTAACTCAGCATACCATGACTGCAAAGGTGACTTGTGTTCTCCTTGCTTTTGTAACAATCTTTGTTCAGATTACAATAACCTCCGACCTCTCCAGAGTTAAAAATATTTCTCTGAAACTATATATTTTACATGTAGATAACATGTCATGTTGAATAGTTTTAAAAGTTTAATACTATTGAGTAATAGTTCCCCCTCCTTCCCTCCCTCCCTCTCTCTCTCTCTCTCTCTCTCTCTCTCTCTCTCTCCTCTCTCCCTCTCTCTCCCTCCCTCCCTCCCTCCTCCCCTCTCTCTTACATACACACATTATACTATTACTCATTCAACACCATACCACTTTAAGTGGGTTTATCATACACATCAAATAAGTAGTTATCTTTACTACAATACTAACTAAAATATTTTTCTTATATAAACTGTCATAATAGTATTATCTATTTAACCAACGTTATACATCTATCTATTTGTCATTTGATTGATCCATGCATCCATTGTTAGTTGTCCATTAATTTTTTCCATATCCATCTTTACCTCCTATAAGTATCCCTGGGTCTGTTAGCAAACTCATCAAATCGTCTCAAATCTAAATAAAATTATTGGCCTTGCAAAATCTTAAGTTAGCAGAACATTGGAGTAGAGCTCCACCCTATAATAGAAATACTAATTAATTAGTATCTAATTTGCTGTAGTGGTCAAACCGTTTTTCATGTTTGCACAAAGTCATAAGTGAGTCTATGACGTCTTTACATAACCAAAATCTCCTTGTCTCCAAAACAGCTCATGTTTTTCCTTCATTGATGATGACCTGTGTAATAAATAAAATATTGTCCATGACTCAACTTCTATCAATATCTGTCCTTTTAATACATATCATGTCCACATATCTCCCCATTTGGTAGATCCACAATTTAATTTTTTTACATATGTATTCATATATGGGTCTATATATATTACCATGGTTTTGCTGGTTCATCACAATATGGTAAGAATAGTCTTTTGTCAGTAGTGCAAAAAGATTCATATCCCCCAAACACACTTCTCCCTACAATAGAGTTGAATGGTCAGACGCAATAGATATGTGTAATTATATGAATGGAAAGTTTACATTGAGATTTACATAAGTGAATGAAGTGGACATGTGTAGTGGTATATGGATCATCTTGTATGTATATCCATCACAGTTCTTAGCTAATCTAGACTATCTACATACATACATCACAGCTCTGATTGGTGCCCGAGTCACAATCCACAGAGGATTTGATCCTACCCAATAATATTGCATTCAACGTGAAGGAGACTGGAGAAATTGTCCACCAATCTGACGATCAGCCCACAACACTCTCTTCTTTGTGTCTTCATTTTCAGATAGCACTGGTAGGAAATATAAAGGCAAATAATAACAGATATACTGTTATGACATTGGTGGAGAGCTCCATTATCTATTGTCTTACAAATATACACGAGGGGAAGACCCGATAATTAAGAAGTGATAATAATTGCATTTTACGAAGGAAGACTAGTCATATTTAACAGGCTTATTCATGTGCTGATAATCATTATGTCTACGTTCCTGTGCGTCATTCAATAAAGAAGAGACTCTCTACCTACTGTAAATCTACGACGATAATTTATTAGTACTGCTGTAAAGCGTTAGACGAGACTTGAGTCCTCTGCTGAACTATTCTTATTGTCTGTCCTTTGCCAGAAGATTATGGCGTTGACGCCTTCGTCTTCGAACGTCTAAGAATAAACAGGGAGGCTGGTTATTTCACACGGTGAGTTAACATGAAACAGAGTGAAAAATGTATTTCGTGAGCATGTATGCAGCAGTTTTATTCTCTTGATATTCAAATTATATCGTGTTTTTTCTACAAAAAACATAAATTTTGTGTACTTCTATACAAAATGGAACTATATTTATAAAATAAACAATGAATGTTTGTTTCATAGCACAATTTCAACCACAACCATCTTTTTTTGTTTGCTCCATAAAATATCATGATCCTACTTAATTTGTAAGACAGGCTCATTGCTTGGATCTATCCTCTTCAAGGAAGGGTCTGGCTTGTGAGATTACACTAAACCTACTATGATATAACATTTGGTAATTTGTTAGCTGTGACTCACCCTTTGTATAACATGCCAATTACTATGACTGTGAAATGCTAATAATGTAGAAAGATGATCTTATGTAATAATTCTATATTTATTATGTATAATATGTTTGATTTAGTGTAATTTGTAAAAAAATTAATTCCCTCAGCAAAACTGTCGTTTGATCATATTATCATCAGTGCTGATTCAGAAATCTTATCTACTAGTAAAATATTGAACTATTTATTTATTTAACATCCATAACATTTGTAATAATAGAATAAATTCAATTTTTGTTATTACAATAATTATGAAGTATGTTTATTCATAGATATATCAGAGACAGCTGAATGGCAGAAGAGGTATTGTATAATAGATCGAAATGAAAGGAAACTGTATTCTTTCTTGACCAAGAGGTACATCACTGTGTGTGTGTGATAAAAGAGAGAGAGAGAGAGAGAGAGAGAGAGAGAGATTTACTATTGTCAATAGACCAACAGATCCAGAGAGGGAGATAATGCATATGAAATTAAACAGATGTTATATTTTCTTTGATCCTTAAGTAGACAGTTGTTCATGTTTTGGTACCCATCTCACACAAATGTTGACATAATGTAGAGTTTCCCTCTTTCCCTTGGAGAGTAACTTATCATAATATTGAACCTCTTTTGTCTTTTTATGGAAATTATCTTAAGTCTACTATTAATTACGTGTATTAATTTAGTGAATATAGTGAGTACTATAATAATCTCAAAATTTATACAACATTAAAAATTTTAATCTCACAAATAAAATTAAGTTTAAATTGTCCTGACTAGGAAAAAGCAATAAAATCAATACTAGTATACTTATTAAATATGAATACTTTTAAACTGCCAAACACAATTAGTGATAATATCTTTTGTGATAATTTATTGTTTATTGATTTTATAATCTCCAATAACAATCTATCATATATCAGTCTGATAACTAATCAAAACTATTATTAATTGTTGTTCTACTATTCGTTTGAATATTTAATAACCTATCAATATCGTGTTAATTGCTGTTAACAAATGTATTAGCTATATCATGTGACAGTTTGATTACTAATGAATGAGTTTTGTAAACTCTATCATGTGATCATATGATTTTCTCAGTGTCTCATTTATGCTTGAATGCCATTTTTTAAGTGTGTGGTCACACAGTTGAGTAGATAATACATACTGACAAAGATGTAAACAAGAAGCTCATCTAATAACTATGTCTTTTCATAGTAGCTACTGCAACACATTGCCCACATGTTTAGAAAGCCTATGTATGAAGTCATGTTTCTTAATCATTCCTTTATATGCTCAATTAGTGAGAATATGAAGGCATGTTTGTGCCTGCCTTTAATTATTTAAATGTCTGCCTTATCATTAAGTTATTTGTCCTATCTATTTTATCAATTTATTCTTTGAATGTAGTGATTTATAATGTCTACTAATTTCTTAGTTTTGAGAAGTTAGTTCGTTGTATTTATGTCTTCTCGCAAAAATCCCATAGTTTCCATATTTGTATTTGTTAATTTCAATTCTTTAAAACCTCTCAATTACTTTGTTTATCATTTGTTTGTGGCTGGCAATTTATTGATATCAATACTGAAATTACATTAGTTTGTGTTAACACCTTGCAAAGTGACCTATCTGATTTGACTACTACTGTATATTCTACCCCTTAGCAAGGTCTAGACTAGTGAATATCAGTACTTATCACAGTGACCTTGTATAGCTACCATTAGTAAGCTCTAGACTAGTAAACAACAATACTCACTACAGTGACCTAGGATAGCTACCAATAGTAAGCTCTAGACTAGTAAACATCAGTACTTACCTAGGATAGCTACCATTAGTAAGCTCTAGACTAGTAAACACCACTACTTACCTAGGATAGCTACCATTAGTAAGCTCTAGACTAGTAAACATCAGTACTTACCTAGGATAGCTACCATTAGTAAGCTCTAGACTAGTAAACACCAGTACTTACCTAGGATAGCTACCATTAGTAAGCTCTAGACTAGTAAACCATCAGTACTTACCTACCAATAGTAAGCTCTAGACTAGTAAACATCGTACTTACCTAGGATAGCTACCATTAGTAAGCTCTAGACTAGTAAACATCAGTACTTACCTAGGATAGCTACCATTAGTAAGCTCTAGACTAGTGAACATCAGTACTTACCACAGTAATCTAAGATTACAGTAAGTCTAGCATTAGTATTTACTTATATGTCCTATGATACATGCAGTAAACATTTAGATAGTATTAATTTTTGCATTATGATTGTACAACAGTTATTGTAGGAGTCAAACTACCAGAAATACACACTCTTGTTGTAATTGTAATGATAAAAATGCTTATTTTTGAAGTGAAGTACACTAACTGAGGTGTTGTGATGATAACAACAAGTGATAATTCTATAATTGATATATTATTAGGTAAAGAAGTCGATATTTAGACTGTAATTGTTTGTTATTCTATAACGCCATTTAGTGTATTGTTGTCTTGATATGAAGATAATTGGATATTCATTTGTTAGAAATTATAGATCTTTGATCATTGTCCATTGTGGAATTATTTGAATGGGATGAACAATGTGTTGGGTATCATTCATCCAACATTAATGATTGTCCGTTTAGTATTGACCAACCATCCATTCAACATAATCATAAGTTTATTTGTTTTAAATATCTATCCATTCATTTGTGGTTTTATAAGAATGTACAAATGGTTTGTCATCAATATAGCCTCCCACTCATACAATGTATGTGGTATATGTATCCATGGTAACCCAGTACTTATGTATCAACATTGTATGGTTTATTTTATTAGTGAAGGATATCAGAGTGTAAGACTTACCTTATTAATTTCAAAGTTTTGACTTGATCTCCTCCATTAAATGAAGGTGTACATGTGTTACACATATATACATATTATGTCTGTGTGTGTCTATACTAGTGTCTACACTAGTGTCTATACTAGCATATGTACATATGTGTAGGTCATAAGGTGACTGACTATATGTACATATTTAATGTATCTTTCCTGGGTTTTTAGGAGAATGAATCTATAAAATGTAACAGTATAATTTTTAACTCTTCCTCCCTCTCTCTCTCTCTCTCTCTCTCTCTCTCTCTCTCTCTCTCTCTCTCCTTCTCTCTCCCTCTCTCCCTCCCCCCCCCCTCTCTCTCTTTCTTACTCTCTCAGTCTTGCAGTGATTAAACCTCCAACATCACCATCAAGCGGCTACTAACGCACCCAGGTACAAAGAAACAGGGTGTGATAAGGACTAATTAATTTAATATACATTACATCATGATATAATAATACTATTATATTGTAACCATGGCAACAACATACTGCATACACGAACTGTTGTTGTTTCCAAACCATAAAACTGTGTGAAAGTATGTCAATAAGAAATTAAGTTAACTATTTATCTATATGTCATCATAAGTAACAATAGAACAGTTCAGATTGCTTCTATGGTTTAGAATATGAATTACCTCAATACTTTAGAATGTTTGGCGGTTTACATATGATAATACTATTGTAATACTAACACAAAGCATTTGTATATACTGTGTAATTAAAATTTATGAATCTGTAATCTGATTGTGTCTCATTTTTTTTTATTTTTTATATTGTAATGTTACTAACGACTCTGGTAAATTGTGTGTGTGTGGTGTGTGTTACATTGTTTTGTAACTGGTCAGTAAGTGCCCACTGTGTCACATGACATCAAGGTGACATCATAATGACAACATGTCAACACTATAGTGGTGTAGTGGTGAATGTATGATTGGATGATTGGGTGGATGAATGGGATGGATGGCTATGTCTTGTGGGAGTAGGTTATATATTTGAGCAATTTTAAACAATTTGTATTTGTTAAGTGTGTTTTGGTATTGTATATATACTAATATTAGTGTACATATTCAAGACATCCAATAGTTACATTACATCACAAAGTCAAACCATGTCTGTAGTATGTTATTTTAATAGTAAATGAACATGTAATTTATAAAGTATGTCTATAATTTTTCTTGGATTATATAAGACATTTAGGTACATGATGATGTTAACATGACTGCTATGTGATGTAATGATTACTAGACAGTACTGGACAGTATGAGTATTATATTAATGGGAGTTTGTAGTTAGTCAATAAAATAACGCTAGTATTTACACTGAAAGTTTTGAATAGATTTAGTACATTTTAAATGTTATTGGAAATGTTAAAACAAAGTTTTTTAAAAGGTCTACAAAAACACATTAAACATTTACTATAGTTGTTTTAAAGTACTTTATCATCTTCAGATGTTATTGATGGAGGAGTTATTTCATCTATGAAACGTCGAGTAATTCTGGGTCATTTACTCTTGCACCTGGAGACAATCCATTTCAAAGAGGTGCCCGTACTACTAGAGTAAGTCATTTAGAAATAATGGATGCATATAGATGACTAAATTAATGAAAAATGGATGGACCAAGGGATATATAGACAGACAGACAAACAGACAGATGGACCAAGGGATATATAGACAGACAGACAGACGGACAGATGGATGAACCAAGGGATATATGGACAGATGGATAGATAATGAGTGATATTTTAAATTTTAAACTTATGTTCACTAGAGTTTTCGTGATCGCGTGAAATCAACTTTGAAGACTAAAAAAGGTGTTGGTCGACCTGAAACTTATTCTGCAACTTCTGGGTCAGTACAAAGGGCGGGACTTGCTCGTTCAAAAAGCTGGGGGAAACCAGAGGGGTGTGTCTTGTGTGGTCCTGTTGTTAATTGTTTAATATTGTATTTACTCCTCCCATCTCTCCTTGTAGGGATCTTATTTTACCTAGGATGAGAGGGGGAAGATCACTAGAGAATCTTCATCGTGTTAGCTCCAATGAACCTGAGGGTCAGATTAGTTTGGGGGAACCAGGAACTTTGTAAGGGTTCTAAACTATAATATTCACAGAGAAAAGTCTGAATTAAGCACACCTTTTAATTTCAGAACACTTGTTCTAATCCTACACTAATGCTTATTTAACTACTGTATTAGTTGTATTGAGGATACCTTTGCTCTAAGTGGCTGTATATATATAGTTATTGAGTAAACTTTTTGTTATTAGTAGTATGCTCTGTATTTGCTCTTTAGGTTGACTTGGCCACTAAAGGCACTTTAAGGATCCAGATGGTTCATCCAAGTGTTCCCCACGGCACAGTTGTTTCCGTTTGATTACAGACGCAGACATACTCTATGCATCATGTGGATCATCAGAAGAGCTTCATAAATGGGGTGACAAGGTATGTTACTATTAATAGCATTGCTAAATTTAGAATAAGATGTATAACAAAGGGTGCTATATTTTAAATATTAGTCTATACATTGATTGTCTTTTATTACAGTCTAAATGAATGTCACAGACCTAACAGAGACCATTTGAGACGTCTTAGTACTCAGATTGTGTATGGATTTTTGAGCTCGTAATCTTCAACCAAAAAGAAATACTTTTGTGAAGTTTATTGAACAATATTCTTTACTGTCAAACGTGTTGTAAACTAATGAACGATATCTTGTTCTGGGGAGAGCGTTTATATTTGAGTGAGTTTCATTTTCAAAATGTTTGTATCTCATAACAACAACAACAGCGAAGTTAGTAAACACGCTGTTATCACTAAATTGTTATAACATGATCAATACATGACATTATCTGTACATAATAGGGGAGTTTATGTACATATAATGTACATACAAACATGTGTTTACATGTTAATTATAGATCGATATCTATGAAATGCTCACCAGCTGCCAAGTTTGCTTTTCTAAATTTTCTAATTTGGCAAGGGACTATTTTGTAGATATTCCGAGTTAAAATTTAACAATTCACACTTCTCATGTTGACTATAATATTTCCCAAAGTTAATAAGTATCTTATTAATTTTAGAGAGCTACCTATGTTGGGATCAGTCCACATCAAGCTATATAAGGAAACTTACAAAAAAACGAGACAATGTTGTTGAGTTAATTGGTAAAATTGAAATACCAAACTTTAATACTAGACACTGACCAAGTTACAGAAAATGGTAAGATTGTTAGATAATACTTAATTCTGTTGATCTTATCCTATTCATTGTTTATTGTTTGTTTTGTAAGTTTGTTTATTACTGCTGTGTTATTCTCGTTATTTTCAGGTATCCAGTCACTCTCTTTCATACTCCAAATCACAGATCAGTCAGAAAGAACAAGCTGCAATTAGAATCAAGATACAATATCAGGTACATAATAACAGATGTACATGTAACGTTACATGTACATGTAATGTAGCATTACATGTACAAATTACATGTATATGTACAAATTACATATACATTTACAAATTATATTACATGTAGATGTACTTGTAACATTACGTATACATCAATGATATTGGATTTTTTTTCAGGTGGTGTCAATCTTACCACTAAATGTTATGATGGACTTCTTAATGTAAGAACAAAAATTACCTGATAGAACTATGCAAATGATTCTCTCTCTCTCTCTCTCTTTCTCTCTTTCCACTAGTATATCAAGTCACATTTTGCTGCTCTCTGTGATGTTCTGGAACCTGTCATTTCAGCCAAAACTAAAGATGAGATTGCACAGACCCTGTTAAGAGTATTAGAACACAGTGGAAAAGCTAGAGAGTTTCTATGTGATATCGTAATGGCTGAAGTGCAAACATGTTGGTAAGTGCTATACTATCATTGTATTCACATTGTATGGTAGCTATCATATATCACTGTTGTAAGTACTGATGTTTACTAGTCTAGAGCTTACTAATGGTAGTTATCCTAGTTTAGTAGTTAACTGAATTTTCTATTTTGTAGATAATGAGATTTGATATTAGAGGAAACACCTTGCTACTAAAGCTGTAGACACTTACATGAAGATGGTTGGAGAAGGAGTAAGTAAACTTGAGAGAGAAAGAGATAGAAGAGAGAGAGAGAGAGATCATGACAGTACTTCAATGTATATCAATACCTGTATGATGACACTTTCACTGACTATGAATTCCTTTCTAGTATCTTCGAGATACATTTAAAACATTTCATTTGTGAGCTCCTAGAGTCAGAAGAGGAGTGGAGGTAGATCCTATGAGGCTCACTCCTACAATGTCCCTACAATCAAATCAACAAGTACTCATGCGTTTTGTGGAGAAAGTTTGGATTGATATTTTATCGTCATGGACACGGTTTCCAGGTGATATAGATAGTTAAATCTGACCGCAGTAATCTACAATCAGTACACACTCTATACATTATATTAAGGATGTTATGCCTGTCAACTATTAGATCAATAACTTATTGAAGTCTGTTGTCTTTGTTGTCAATCATGATAAAGACTTGTGTACAGTCTACAGTTAGTAATTCAATTATCTGTTATATGAACAACATGTACTTAAATGATGTGCAATATAAACAGTTTTACTACTTTGTAGCTTTTTGTATTACTTTTCGCTGCCAACTGCTTTAGTGTGTGCATGTAAATAACAAGTTATGTTTGTTGGTGTATATATGGATATGGGGTGTGTTATCATTGAGGATTGATATGTGGCTGTTAAAAGAATACTTTTGGTTCGTTCCAATTAACCAGTTGTAATGATGAAGTCTTATGATTATGTTTCATTCTTTGTGTAGTGATCTTCGAGATACTTTGTATGGTATTCGTCAACGGTTTGGAGTCGAGAGAGAAGATGCTTGCTTAAATTAATCAGTGGCTCAATTTTCTTACGATTTTCTGTCCCAGCCATTCTCTCACCTAGCCTCTTTCAACTTTGTCAAGGTAACCTAGACCAATGTATATGTACATGTGATTTGGCATGATATGTTTAAAAATAGATCTGTAAGTTTATGTTCTAAAAATAGCATGTTTTTCCTTTACTTAGAATATCCTACTGAAAAGAAGTCGAGAAAGTTAACCCTTGTTGCCAAGGTTATTCAAAGTCTTGCCAATTTCACTAGGTATGCGTATTATATCATGTGACCTATCATGTGACTTATGTTGTCATGGATACAGGTTTGGTGGTGAGGAAGAATAAATGTGCTTTATGAATGAATTTGTTGAGAGAGAGATCAAAAATATGAAACAGTTTATTGATAGAATTTCAGTAAGTAAACAGAGAAAACCAAATCACTGTAGTTTAATTTTCATCATTTTATAGTCTCCAGTTCCCGACAGCTACCTGTTGTTGAGTGGGGCCCTTACCATATTGACTTAGGTAGAGAACTATCAATTATACATACTACATTGTTAAATTTGATACCTAACCTCAAAGAGGTGAGTTGATAACATTCACATGATAACCATAGCATAATTTAACCACTTAATGACGATTGTATCACTTATCCCATTGTCCATTGTACACCTGTTGTTCCCATGATTTAGCTATTGACAATAGTACTACATACCCTATTGACATATATTGTACGACCTACTCTATTGACCATATTGTACTACATACCTTATCGACCATATTGTACGACCTACTCTATTGACCATATTGTACTACATACCTTATCGACCATATGTACTACATACCTTATCGACCATATATACTACATACCTTATCGACCATATTATACTACATAACGAATTGACCATTTATACATAACAATTGACTGTTATTACATACCCAATGACCATTACTACATACCCAATTGACCATTACTACATACCCTATTAACCATTACTACATACCCTATTAACCACTTACTCTTAATATGTTATTAGGATGCATTAGCTCAAGTATCTGAATTACCTGATATATTGAGACAAATAACAAACACAATTGATGAAGCTAAAGAAGATCCTTCTCTTCAACATTTGAAGCTCTCCGAGTTATGCAGTCTACAATTTCAAAATTCCACTCCACAGAGTCTCAAAGCAGTAAGTCAAATGAAATGACAGATGGAAAATAGATTAACAAGTAGATGATACTCATGACCTACTCACAATGTCGTAAAATATTACGATGGGATGCGTCAGTATTCATAGCCCATGGATGATTAATAGAATTAAACTGGAGTCCCCCAGTGAACAAGAAAAGCATATAAATTTAAAACTGATGGTGTTATTTTTCTATTAGTCAAATCATAATTATAAGAATATTATTATATAAATTCTTTGTATTGTTTATAAAGCATTATTATTATTATTATGTAATTTATTTCTACAGCCAGATCACATACACATCAACTTTGTCTAACAGTTCATCAGAATATACTACACCTGCACAATCTACGTCTGCATCACCCACTGCAGATAGACGTCCTCTCTCACAGGCAGTATTTGGTCTATCTCTACCCATCTTACCACACACTCGCGTCAAAATCAGTGCTCTGCTGAATGGGCTGGAAGTTCTCCTACCTTATCTCCTACCCCTCCCAGTAAGATATGATGATAAATATAAATTTAATAAGTCAAATAATCTATACTCTTAAGAAACAAAATAAAAATAATGACCTAATTCAGCTTCACCTGGTTTACAAAAGACAAAAAGCTAACATTTAATGTAGGTAATATCATGAGGAAGCATGCACAGAAACTTGTATCAGACACCCTTTCTTTTGTTTCTCTTGAGGTAACTCCTTCTTTACTAGTGTACTTTAGCACATCAAACTATTTAGTGTAAAGATCATTATTACCTTGCAAATCTGTTCAAGCCATAGACATTTTAATGTGTGTTGTCTTGTAGTTATATTTGAATTATTTGTTTTTTAAAATATAAAAATGTAATTAGGGTGTCACTGCAGCAGCAGTCTGACATCCAATTTGCCAAAAATTATGCTTCCGAAATCTCTTGATAGCGATTCCGCAGAGCAGCTGTGAAGCAGCTCTGTGCTATGGATAGCAAAAGCCCTTTTATGCATTATAAATGGAACATATTAGTTTATATAGTTCTCTTGACTTGTGCCCGGTTGTTGTGGGAGGTTGCAAGTTCAAACTAATGAATATTGTTATGGTAAAGTTGGGGTTTGTCTTTCTAGTACCAAAACTTCCTCCTACTCTTGGTCATGTCTTCATCATCTATGCCACAACAGCAGCTAGATCAGTTAATCATGAGACAGGTTCCTGTGGTAGTAGTTCTCCCTCTCTCTCACGCCAGTCCCATTGATGATCAAGGACATATACCACCTTCACTAGATTTGAAAACTTCACATTCTCATAATCAACTACCGGAGGTTGTTATGGATGTCCTAGTCCTCGGAGGTAACTTACATGGATAGATAGATGGACGGATGGATGGACAGACAGATGGATGAGCAGATGGATAAATGGATGGACTCACAGGCATATGGACAGATGTCTGAATACATACAATTAAAATTATCGTCTTGTATTTCAGAAAACTCTGATTCAGCTATTCATAAGTTTTCAATACATCCAAAGAAGAAGGATACAAAAGAGACAGTAAATCAGCAGAGTCTCTGGAGAATAACTTTCATTTAGGTAACTATAGCAACATCTAACAGTCTCTTAATATACTACATTCATCACTAATAATATATAATATAATAGTCTTTTCTCCACTTTTCTTTGCACAGGTTTGATCAGACAATCCAAATAGCTGATGTAAGTACTAATGATGGCACTAATTTATAAACTCTCATTAAGTTTACTATTGCATGTCCTTTTTATAGCTCACTGCTGAAAACTCACATTTGCTTCAAGAGAGAGATAGAATAATGTCAGATCTAAGGGAATCTCAGACTCGTATCTATCAACTCGAGAAAGAGAATGAGAAATTAAAACAAGAAATTGCCACTTCAGAAAACATCCAGAAAGAAAGCAGAAGCAAATCTTCGCTCTCTTCGAGAGAATCGTGGTAAAGTTCTTCGAGGTTTAAACACCCAAACAGAAATTGCCATGGTACAATTTAGACGTGATTTCGAATATTTGAAGAAGAAACAAGTAGAAATGAAGGATGAAACAATTCTGCTCCAAGAAAGAGAAAAATCAAAAGTCTCCTTGAAGCAAACTGTAGCTTGAGAATGGTGTTGAGCAGACGCAAGGTCTTGAAACAGAAAAGTGAAGATGATGAGGGTTTGTTTATGATGAATGGACATAGCCAGTCAAACTCTGTCCAAGTTGAGTTGGCAAAATTTATCAGTCAATTAGACATTTAAGGGAAGTCAGTAATAATTGTAATGTCATAAAGGGAGTATCAGTTGTTATCATGATTTAATCATTGTGTATTTAATGTTATTTAACGCAGCTGTCCTTAATTTTTATCACACTTATTAAATTTTATACTTATAGTGTCAAGATTACAGTATTTGCAAAGGAAATAAATTGAAAAGTACTAGATAATTATAATCAGTATTATTTGATCAATCATCATTTATTATATTCTGTTCTATTGATTTGTGTTGTGTAACAAATTAAATTATAAATGTTAATTTTTGAAATTACTTTTACATATTCAATATACAAACTAAATAGTTAGTTAGTATTATTAAATTTATATACTTGTTTCTAAGTCTCACTTCAATCTATGACATTGTGTTTGAATGGTGGAGTGAAGTAAACGAGCTAGAACCTCCTCTCTGCGCGCATCAGCAAATAGTCTAGCTAGCTAGACCCTCCTCCTTTTGATAAGCTGACGGGTGGAGGAGGGTCTAGAAGCGAACTAGGCTTACTGCCCCATTGGAATGTGGGGCAGTACAGCAATGTTTACATCGTGGTTATAAACTGTTATTACAATTGCCACGTGAACCCATGAGTTCTTTTTTCTGTGTTTGATGTCCTTCCAAATGGAAGCTGAAATGCCACGCTATCGACTCTACACCATGAGAGAAATGGGAGAACCTGAAATATAATAGATTTTTGCCATATCCAGTAGGCAAAGAAATAAAACAAAGATTTCCATCTAAAACTTTTAAGATGGCCTTCCTCTGCTTCTCCTTTAGACAGTCATGAGCCATTTGAAGACAGTCTAATCCAAATTGAATTGCAAGTATCGTCCATATATAACTCCACGGGGCAATTGTAATAACAGTTTATAACCAACATTGCGGTACTGCCCCACATTCCATACATTCCAATGGGGCAGTTCTCTTCTAGACCCTCCTCCGCCCATCAGTTTATCAAAAAGGAGGAGGGTCTAGCTAATCAGCAAAGAGCTCCATAGACGACTAAAGTGACCATGCGTTTCTTATTTTCCTTCGTGTTGGTAAGTAATGATAAAATATTCGTATTTATTTTTATTTTTTAACAGATTACAAGCGGGAAAGTCTTTTTCAACTCAATTGGTGTCTTTCAGCATTGTTACTGCTGGAAGACCTGTACATACTCTAGCCACACTATCTGGTAGCTTCTCTGTAATAGAGTATCTACTTATAAAGTATATCTCTGTCATATAATTGGTGTGTTCATGTTCCTCTATCAAGCTGTTTGGTAAATCAGTTGTATTCACCATCAGTCTGCTACTCTTACCTCAATATGAAATATATCATTAGCATTCTTATTACAAGTCTTCTTTGACTCGATTATCTTAATATCTAATGCACCATTAACATTCTCTTCAATTACCTTAATATCTAATGCACCATTAACGTTCTCTTCAATTATCTTAATATCTAATACACCATTAATGTTCTCTTCAATTACCTTAATATCTAATGCACCACTACTACACTCTTCTTTTTTGACTTAATCATCCTAATATCTAATGTACCACTAGCGTTTTTATTACAAGTCTTCTTTCGACTCAATTATCTTAATATTTAATGCATCATTAATATTCTCTCTTAATATCTAGTGCACTCTTCTCTTGACTTAATCACCCTATTATCTAATGCACATTGAGCATTCTCTTCTCTTGACTAAATTACATCAATTCTCAAATTTCAACACAGTGCATTCTTTGTTGCTAATCTACTCTTGACTCAATTACCTCAATACTTACTTAGCTTATCATCCCCATATATCTTTACTGATTCTATCCAATGAACATTTCTATGTGTGAAACACCCAGCTGCTGAACTTAGAGATCTGTTAAATAAGTGGTACCTTGGTACTCCTCAGCTCTACATCAGATAGAAACTGGATTCATAATCTATTCTTAAGTCAATTACCTCAATATCTGCCGTGACCTAAGTATTCTTGACTCAATTAATCATCTCTTTCTGACACAGCAACAGTAACATTGTAATATAAATCTACATCAATATATATCAACTTTTAGTATCATTGGTGTAAGTGACAATCCAATAGAGCAGATATATAACAAAGGTATGTCATAAAATAAATCTCTAGTATGCATTAAATAAACTGTATGGTGATTATTATTTATTGCATTTTATTATCATGACAACAATTGAATGATTACCTACAAACAATGGATATTGCATTGATTGTTTTCTCTTCTATATCATTCTACAGTTCACAATGTCTATAATCTCAGCTCCCCCTACTCTTGATGTACTGTGTCATGAACTGAAAGAAGTAGTTGAATGGGATCAAGTTGCTTGTAAGTCTCAAAGTTTCTTATGTTGATATTAAGAGTATTGAGGCACAATATGTTGAAATAGCGGCAACGCAAAATGCATTCTTTACAAAAATGTCTGGACCCAAACCAATACCAAACATTCATGGGGCACTGTAGCTGATGCAGTAGAAAGGATCAATCCTGCTGTTGCTGAGTGTATCAGAACAAAATATGCCACTATTCTAGACCAAACACCATTCACTTTACAACATGAAGAATGTACCAATGTCAATGACCAATCTTCAACTAGTGAAGAGCAAGAATTACTTGAATTAGTGTTGATCTTGAAGAAGGTATTATGGAAAAGATCACTGATTTAGAAACACATTTGCTGCACTGGTTGCAGAACACAGGGAATCTTTTCAACAAAGACCCAAATAACTTTTACCCATTTATCAATACTACTAGAATACGCCGAAGAACAGTGGAATGGCCCATACCTGATCTAGATGGTTGCTGATATTACATACATCAAGTTGGTTTACATACTAGATGACATTGGCTTATCTTAATAGTCGACTTCTTCAAAGAATAGTCAAGCATTTGTTTCTGTCTGACACTAACGTTGCTTTATGAAAGTTCAAAATATCAAGATGATTTAGAAACATTCAAAAAACAAAAAAAGAGGCTCTTATTGATAAGATAAAATCAAAGCAGACCCCACACCAGGTAAAGTAAAATAACATTGAAAGTAAAGAAAATGGTGGCTAGACATTACATTAAAGCATTTTGAAGTATTTGGTGAAGCTCCTTTTAAAGATATGATGAGTCACTACATGACATTGTTGTTAGGAGGGCAGTATGTACATCAACTTGGAAAGTATCTAAAGAAATAGCTTACCCTTATAACAAGATCTAGGTTTGATAGTAGAGGAGTTGAAGGAAATTGAGTCATCTCATTAACAGTAGGCACTATTGTAGTCTTCAATTATGAAGATTCACATAGATAACATGACATTTGATCTGGCTCGTTTTAGAAGCTGTTTCAATCTGGTGTCCACTTTCTGCTATAGCTCTTCTTCTGAAGTAGGTGGTAATGATACACACTAACAAGGTCAGGTGAATCAGTGATATCTACTATATGTAAAATGAAAAATCATAATGCTACTACTGTATTATTTGTGGCTAGTCAAAGTGTTTATTTGTTACTACCATCAAATTACTTGACAATGGAGCAGACCTAACCTACCCATGAAAGATGATGACTCAACACCTCTTATGGTAGCCTCTGAAAATGGTTCATGTGATGTTGTTGGGTTATTACTAGAGAAGAATGAATGTTTTGATTAATGCACAAAACAAGCACGGAATAACCGCCATTTTATATTGCTAGCCATAAAGGTCATTCCTCTGTCATTCTACCTTACTTACCAATGGGCCGAGACCTAACCTATCTGATAAGGATGGCCTGACATCTCTTATGGTAGCCAGTAAAATGGTCATGGTGAGGTTATTGGTTATTACTATAGAAAAACGTTTTAATTAATGCACAAAACAAGCATGGGAAAACAGCCATTTCTATTGCTAGCCATACAGGTCATTCCTTTGTCGTCTATATCTTACTTACCAATGGGGCAGACCTTAACATACCTGATGAGGATGGCCTGACACCTCTTATGTAGCCAGTAGAAAGGTCATAGTGATGTTGTTGAGTTATTACTATATAAGAACGTTTGATTAATGCACAAAACAAATATGGAATAACAGCTATTTAATATTGCTAGCCAGAAAGGTCATTCTTCCTCTGTCGTCTCTATCTTACTTAGGAATGGAGCAGACCCTAACCTACCTGATGAAATTGGCTCAACACCGCTTATGGTAGCCAGTAGAAATAGTCCATGGTGATGTTGTTGAGTTATTATTAGAGAAGAATGTTTTCATTAATGCACAAAACAAACATGGAATAACACCATTTCTATTGCTAGCCATACAGGTCATTTCTCCTGTTGTCTCTACCTTACTGAAAAATGGAGCAGACCCTAACCTATCTGATGGAGAGGCCTAACACCTCTTATGGTAGCTAGTCAAAATGGTCATTTTGATGTTGTTAAGTTATTACTAGAGAAGAATGTTTTGATTAATGCACAAAACAGACATGGAGTAAACAGCCATCTATATTGCTAGCCAGAAAGTCATTCCTCTGTTGTCTCTACCTTACTTACCAAGGGGGCAGACCCTAACCTACCTGATGAAAGGCTCGACACCCCCTTATGGTAGCCAGTAGAAATAGTCATGGTGATGTTTTGTTTGAGTTATTACTAGAGAAGAATGTTTTGATTAATGCACAAAACAAACACAGAATAACAGCCCTTTATATTGCAAGCCCAAATGGTCATTTTTCCATCGTCTCTACATTACTTACCAATGGAGCAGACCCTAACCTACCTAAAGAAGATGGCTCAAACACCGCTATATGGTTGCCAGTAAGATGGTCATGGTGATGTTTGTTGAGTTATTACTAGAGAAGAATGTTTTCATAAATGGCTCAAAACAAACATGGAGTAACAGCCATTTATAATGCTAGCCAGAAAGGTCATTCCTCTGTTGTTTTTACCTTACTTACCAATGGGTAGACCCTAACCTACCTAAAAAAAGATGGCTCAACACCGCTTATGGTTTTGCCAGTAAGAATGGTCTGGTGATGTTGTTGAGTTATTACTAGAAGAGAATTTTTTCATTAATGCTCAAAACAAACATGAAATAACCAGCCATTTATAATGCTAGCCAGAAAGGTCATTCCTCTGTGTGTTTTACCCTTACTTACCATGGAGCAACCCTAACCTACTTAAAAAATGGCTCAACACCGCTTATGGTACCAGTAGGAATGGTCATGTGAGGTTGTTGAGTTATTACTAGAGAAGAATATTTTTATTAATGCTCAAAACAAACTGGAATAACAGGCCATTTATATTGCTAGCCAGAAAGTCATTCTTCTGTTTGTTTTACCTACATTACCAAAGCGGCAGATCCTAACCTACCTGAAGAAGATGGCTGGACACCTCTGATTGTAGCGGCAGTCAAAATGCGTCATGGTGATGTTGTTGAGTTATTACTGAGAAGAATGTTTTGATTAATGCACAAAACAAACATGGAGTAACAGCCATTTATATTGCTAGCCAGAATGGTCATTCCTCCGTCACTCTACCTTACTTACCAATGGAGCAGACCCTAACCTACCTGAAGAAGATGGCTGGACACCTCTTATGGTAGCCAGTCAAAATGTCATGGTGATGTTGTTGAGTTATTACTAGAGAAGAATGTTTTTGATTAAGCACAAAACAAACATGGAGTAACAGCCATTTATATTGCTAGCCAGAATGGTCATTCTCTCCGTCATCTCTACCTTACTTACCAATGACAGACGCCTAACCTACCTAAAAAAGATGGCTCAACACCGCTTATGGTAGCCAGTAGGAATGGTCCATGGTGATGTTGTTGAGTTTTATAGAGAAGAATATTTTTATTATGCTCAAACAAACATGGAATAAAGCCATTTATAATGGCTAGCAGAAAGGTCATTCCTCTGTCATCTCTACCTTATTCACCAATGGGGCAGACCCTAACCTACCTGATGAGAATGCTCAACACCTCTTATGGTTAGCCAGTAAAAGTGGTCATGGCGATGTTTTGAGTTATTACTAGAGAAGAATGTTTGATTAATGCAAAACAAACATGGAGAAACAGCTATTATATTGCTAGTCATCATGGCACAACCTTCTGTTGTATCTAGCTTTCTTCTTATGAGGCAGACCCAACCTATACACATACATTGGATGGACCACCACTTATGATAGCTTGTTCAAAAGGACATGATAATGTTGTGAGAGAGTTATCAAAAAACAAATTAATATCAATCACCAACCTCTACTGGTACTACAGCACTACATCTTTTTCTTTTCAATGGACATGAAATATTGTCAGGCAACTGCTAAAAAGTGGTTGCAATCAAAAATTCCTAAAAGACATATTAACAAGACTACCTCTTGATAAAGCCAAACAAAATCATCACCATAATATTGTATGCCTACTTCAAGAGGAACTATGACTGATTTTGTATAATATCACCAGTTTGAATCAGGTTATGGATCAGCTACTGTCTCACCATCTATTATTTAATCTATAAGACGATTATTTGTGACAACCCATTTCTTATAGCTGTATAGTTTAAAATTGATTGAGACAGTAGGTAACGATTTAAGTCCCTGAGATTGTTTTAAAATGGAAAACTAATTGACCATTTTGAAAAATAAAATGTAGAATGCAAATAGCTATTTTGATGTTAATTAGTACAAATTAATTAAGATAAGTGCATCTTTTAGGCGTTGTATTTCATAACTAATATAATTTGCTGAAAGAGTTTAATGTGTTTTATTGAATGTGTTTGTTAAAATTAAAATAAAATGAATATTATTATATTCATGTTATTGATTACTAGAATAACTAGTAACGAACAATGTCATGAATTTATAACATTGGAAACCACAAAAAATGAGAGTACCAAACTAGTTAGAAACCTATAATTTGAGCAATATAACAGAATAGTTTAACAACAGTTTATTAACTCTCTAAGTCTCTTTTTCAAATATATAAATTTTTTCAGTGTTAGAATTAATGACATATTGTAATATAACAAATCAAATATAATAAGTGATATAATGACTTATTTTGGAGGAATAGATGATGGCAGAACTACTGGGCAGGATAGAACAAGAGAGGTCTAAGATATTCTACACCCATTTTTAGTTCATGTACAACAAATTGAAAATGTCAAGCAGTTTCCTAGACCTTCCCTCCCTCCCAGTGAATGGTTAACTTATGAGATCAGTACCAATAACATGCTTTTATATTTACACAAATCTAACTAATAGTGATATCCTTAGGCCTCATTTTTCTCTTCCAAGCCTCAAAAGAGATGTACCCTGACATACACTTTCTAACTTTACTTTGGGGATTTCATACTTGATACTATTACATCTGTCAATTACTATATATGTAACTGATGAAGCTCCAGATTCTGTGTAATTGAGGTCATTTTTCTCTCCAGGTGGGATATCTTCTTTGATCCCATTAATGGCTAATCATATGATGAGGATGACCTATACCCCTCCTCAGAATTAATGTCAAATGGTCTCTTAAACAAGGTAAGGAACAGAAACTTCTAATAGAGAAATATTTGAAAGATTTTATTTTGCTTGTGTACAGGAGACCGTGTGGTCCATCTTGTAGCGTAAGAAGTAGTTTTAGTCACGTACCTCCAGATGTTTGATGAAAAGTCATGCTCAGATATTGAATCAATAGAAAAAATTTTACTAATTCTATTCCTAATTTATCAAAATCCAAGCAACTAAGGCATTGCTGTTCTTTTTCTTTCAGTTCTTGGTAACAGATATCTTCAGTCAAGAATTTAGGAGGGAAAACGTCATGAGGAAAATCCATTCTCTAAAGAGGTCATAAACTGCCTACCTCTACACAAAGAGGGCTTCAAAAGACCTTTCTTCTCCCTGTGATTCAAAACCCACTTCCATCTCTCTTCCATTAAACATCACCAATGCCAAACTATGGTATCCACCTCTTGTCCAATGATCAACAATCCATCAATCACATAAAGTAAGTTATAACATAGCAATAAAAGATGACAGATTGCATCATCTGGTGGTACTAGTAGATTCAGACTTATTAGAAAACCATTTCACATCAAGTCTAAGCCATTATAATGGAAGGTATTATCAAAATATCACTTCATCAGCATCTCATTTTCAAATGAGGTCATACCAACAGCCAATCTTGATGACCAACTCTCAGATGAATTTGATGGTCCTCAACAGGACCTTTTACTGACATAGTTGAACCCTCTCCTCAATAACATGGAGCAATAATTCTTGGACATAACACTATACTCAAGTAAGTTCAGTTTTCTTGTCTGTTCATCCAGGACCTGCTCACACTTATATTCATGTTTTATTTTTATTAGTACTTTCATATAATAATTTATAAATTTATTTAATTACTTTTGTATTCATTGCCAATGTCATTTATGTTACCATTACAACATGCATCTCACCCAACTACAAACACTTACTAAAATAATTCAAAACCTAATCATGTGTAAACTCATATTATAATTATCTAATTCAGCAATCAAAACACAGTTGTGGTTTGCATGTTTATAAATAATATTTATTTCTGTTTCAATGCACCAAAATATAATCCTCTTGTAAAATTGGACACAATTTTTACAATGGCGTTGCAAGACTGAGCATTTTGGTTAGCTAACTGAAGCACTAGAAACAATACAATCAAATTATTGCAGATTTTTAAAGACAAAATACATTCATAATAAGATATACTCTTAAAAATACTTACATGTTTTTTTTCTTTGCACAACGTTTTGCTGATCTACTATAGTTTTTCGCTTCTTTGTGATGTTGTGGAGCTGATGTCAAGTTAGTTTGTTGATGCTGTAGTTACATCATTATGATGTAATATACTATGACATATGATGAGTTAGTCTCTTACTTCATCTCGAAATATAAATATTGTTCTCCTTTAGCAAAGAACTCACAAGAGGCTGACAATAGCCTGTCAACAACTTCAGTTTCAGCTTGTGTCAATCGATACTACATTTCCAAAGGAAAAATATGTGTACTTGTATGTTTAATCAAAGAACTGACTTCGTGTGGGACTCCCAAAAACGTAATAAAGAAGCAGACAGGCCATAAATTCGTTAATATACCTATTAGTTTACAATCAACTATAACTATCATTGCATGCATCACTCACCTGTTCCATAAAATAGTTGATCAGCAGTACTATTTGTAGTCTTTGAAAAATTCCCAGACACCACTGTAAGTGATGTCGCTAAGTACTTTCTTGTATACAATTTCATTTCTTTTCAAAAACAATATATTTTCTATAAACAAATGAAGTGCCAATGGGACTTAATTTCATTGATGTATTCTGCTGTCTTCTGGAACAAAAATATATTTATGTACCCCAATTTTCATTGATGAACTGATGTTTGGACTGCCTATTGTAGAACTAACATGGACTTTTTCTCTTCTTTTTCCTACTTGAAAGGCAACCAGGCCTGAAACTGTTCGGCTACATCAATGCAAAAGCCCACAAAAAATATCCATCAGCACCGCATTTCTATTGGATCGAAAGCGAACTTGTAATTTTCTGTGGTTCATAACCTTGTTCATTAATGTTAAAGTCAGAATAGGTATTATTATCAACACCAACACATCCACATGTTGAAACATCTTGACCACCCATGAGTCTCGAGTAAGTGTAAGAAAATCAGGACACTCACCTAATTGATAATATTTGCTAGTGCATGGAGACATACACTGTAAAAATTGAATAGTTGGTTTAACCAATACATGGTTATATGGTTGCATATGGAAAAGTAAACTTAAAACATATTGATTACTAATGTGTTATGAAATTATGGCTATGTAGCTATTAAGCAGTAGTACATAGTAATGAAAACAGTATTATGATTACTATTCAACAAAAGTAAGTTTGTAATTGCAACCTGTATAACCGAATATGGTTATATCCACCAATCAATTTTTACAGTGTACATATACATATAGTACACTTACCTGAGTCAGTAGGATTTTCAATTTTATGTGTAGAAAAATTGGTTGTAAAAACAAGAATTGATCTTCTTCACATTGTATGTCATTAAGCACAAAACAACATGTCATCATAACACCTATGTACATTGTGACTATATTATTATTATTATACAATTGCAACTTACTGTTGATTGTAATATCCTGGGTGAAATATTCGGTAAGCTACATATCCATTACCTTCAGAGTACAATAAAGGTTGATCATCGCAGATTGTACTTCTTTTAAGTTTGCATGTAACAGGATCCGTGTTTTTAATTGTTATATCGTTGTGACAGTGACTGCACTACATATTAAGAGCTAAAATAGGAGAAAATAATACATTAATTTATTTACTTTTTTCCTCTTATTCCATTGATAACATCATTCATTCTAGCACAAGTGAGTTGAGGTGGAATATCCTTCAAAGGTGGAGTATCCCTACAAGGACACTGACTTGAATTCACAACCACATCAATGGTTGAAAAGAGCAGAAGAACAAGGCGAATCTTACCATTATATTTGCTGAACAGACCAGAGAAAGGGTAATTAAGTAGACTCAAACTGAAGTAGGCGAACCTGTATGATACTAGATCAGTTTACTGGTAACAATGGCATGGTTCGCCTACGAGTAATTCCAGTTTTGGCCTTCTAAAAAAATTATTTTTATTATTATTATTGACGAAATGAAGTGTCCCAATAATCTACTGCTAGTTTAAAGGGCACAAACAGAACAGAACAATAATAAACGAAATAGTATTAAAAGATGTAGTATGATTAATAAGACAGAAATAAAAATAAGTGATTGATGTATCTGATAAGTTTTAGTGTGATAAGTAATAGCAAGTGGATAAATAAGCATATTTAACTTTGACTTTAAAAGTGATTAGAGATGAGTTAGATTTCACATGATAAGGAAGTGAATTCCACAAGAGAGAACGGAAAGAGACAAATAAGTTTTTTGTGAAGCAGATGAGGGGAAGAAAAAGTGATGGTAAAAGGTGAGAGAATCAAAGTGATAATTAAGAATGACTTGGAGGAGATTTGTGAATGAAAATATCAGAAGGAACATAAAGGATGTTGTTAGTAATTTTATAGAGAAGACATAACTTAGAAATAGAGCAACAGTTGAGAGGGACAGAAGGTTAAAAGTTGAGAGAAGAAATGAGTAATCACTGTCCCAGTTTATGCATGATAGCACATTTTTAGAGAAAGTGTTGAGTTTTTTCAAGAATTTCAGAATGGTGAAGATACTGTAGGTCCCAGACAGAGGAGCAATAGCAGAAAAACATGTACTTCAGAAGTAAATAAAGTGAGGATTTTACAGTGAGTTTTAAACAAATACCACACCATGGCGGTTACAATCACAATGGAATAATAGACAGAGCAGACATATCAGATTGGGACTGTCAGCAGATAGCCAAGATTCCACAATACAGCAGATGAGATTAAGGACAGAGCAGAGAGTCAGAGAGCAGTCATGCTGTGAGCATTAAAACAGAAAATTTTTTATGATTTTGATGATGTGAGTTGTAAGCAGGATGACAAAAGAGTGGACAAGCAATGCTTGACAAAGGTCTGAAAGAACAGGGAAGAAGGATTGGGAGAAAGAAGAGTGAGAGGTGGAGAGTGACAAGCTTGCAAGTAAAGAGAAGTTGGGACATTGGAGTGAAGAGTGGATGTGAGGAGGTAGTAGAGGGTAGGGTTGAGAAGAAGGAGGAAGTAGAGGGCAAGATGGGTTGGGTTGGAGGGTTGGTGGCAGGCAGAGTGAAGTGGGTAGACTGGATTGAAGATTCTTCATAATTGTTGATGGTAGTAGCTTTGCTGTGTTCCCAGGAAGAGTGATATCCTTGTTCTATTTGTTTGATCTAACTGGTTGAACTAGTTTGACTAACAGGACTGAGGGTGCCTTTTTACTGGTATAGGGGACTGAATGAGTCACTGGAAATTGGTGAGGCTTGCTGTTGGAGTTTAGATGATGTAGATGGGTCAACACCACTAGGAATTGAAAGTAATCTAGGAAAGAAATAATGCAATAATTTCTTAGTTCTCTCTCTCTCTCTCTCTCATTTCTAAAAGGGACAGAGATACCCTTTCTTCATTATCCATTCAGAAGTGGTCACAGAGGACAATGGATTTTTAAGGAATGTCTCCAAGTAAACCTCGACCATGATCTAAAAGATTGTTAAACACATTTTTCAATCAAAACTAAGATCTATTAAACTTACCTACATGTACACAAGTTTAAAGAATTTGTCACAAAACAACAAAATTGTTATTCTATAGAAAAACATAAAAATGTAGTAGCTACACAACAAAAATGTGAAAATCACTCATTAAGAACATTAGACAGACTCTTTATCAATCTATAAACTATAGTTTCATACTAGCTAATTTCTATTGAGAAAATATTTATATCACTAAGGACCGTTTCTAAGTATCTATAATGGAAATGTACATACTTCATCACAATATCTGGTACTACTGTACACACTTGTTTTGATGTAATTCTGTAAGTGATAATGTTTTCTGTCCAATAAAGGAAAATTATGCATGGATAACCAACATGTTGTGTTATTTAACCACTATATTGAGAACACCTCTTATACTACAATCAGTTTCATGTGAGGATTCCTAACCATTATATGCCAAATTGTCCTGAGCCAATGATTTTTGTATTTATAATTATGAAAAACTATAGTTTCCGTATCAAATTTATCATTATATCATTAAATTTATGTATCGGATGATACTTGTAAAACCTGTTCAAACAGCATGTCCTTGTCTCAATGTACATAAAAATCAAGATTTCATAATGGTTCAACTTCATGTAATAGACCAGAAGTGTCCTAATAGATCATAAATGGATGAATGCCCATTTAAATGGATAGACAAACAAACAATGAATAAAATCACTGCATACAATATTGGCAGGAGGAATGGATGATAGATGGATGGACAGATAAACTAAATGGATAATTGCTGGGAAAATGGATTGCATATAACACATGTATATAGATAGGTTAATAGAATGTTTACGTTTAGAAAACAAACATTTTCTTCCAGTTTTAATAATACCTACTACAGCATCTTGACTGCTAATAAATAACAAAAAATTAATTTTTAGCTAATTACAGGGGTTAAACCCTTACTAGTTCAAAGACGTATCTTTTCAGTATATACAATATTTGATCATGTGACTGTTTGTAATTTGTATAAGAGATGTAATATGTGTACATAAACCTTGGCCTAAGGTTAGTAAACAAATAACACAGCAACTTTTTTTAAAAAATATCACTTTTGATGAAGCCAGGTCCATTTCATTAACATTTGCAACCAATTCCTCTCCATACAATTGCCAATAACCCTATCAATGTTTCTACTCACCGTGTCTCATTTCACAGTACTAGCCATCATTAGAGACAACAATATTTCATCATCAGTTAGTAATGGTAATGAAGTTCTGTTCAGGAAGGACTACTTTATTATATTGATATAACATTGTTTTGTCTTTGTCTTAATTAATAACATTCTTTTACAACAGTGTGATGGCATCTATATATTATATACTTGTGTCAAAAAAACAATTATATACATAATTATTTCACACCGACGGTTTTGTTGAATTGAAAATGAATTTATCCTTTTGCTTGCAAATTTTAAAATCCAAAAATAATTAATATAAAAGTAGACTCTATTTGAGTCAGTCAAACATTTGGTTAAAATAGATTATTAAGAAAGGATCTATTTTCCCATAATCAATATTCAATTTTTGTTAGAAGATAGAAAAACATGATACATTCAAATTTGAAATTTGTTTTTATATTAGAAGATAATAAAAAATTCGCTTATAACATTCAAATTGAAAGTTGTTCTACATGCTGATTGATAAGAGAGTTTATATTATAAATTTCATCATAAAATGAACAGAATCAGTTTCAGTTTATTTTTTTAGATATTTTCAAATCCTCAATATTGAATTACATATTGCTTGAAACCAAAACTCTCTTGAAAAATATTGCTTAAAAAAAACCTGAACCACTGCCTTCAGTATCTACCTGTCTTGACACAGCCAGCTATGTAACAGTATTTTGTGATTTCATATCTATAACAATTCCAACAGTTATTTCTATCCTTGTATGTCTCAAAAGTCAGCTCTTTTATCTGTAAGTGCAAGGGGATGGTTTGCAGACCTAGCTCTCTTCTCTATCTCCTTGGATATGCTTGTTCACGCTTCAATTGATTTGTTTAATTAACACATAATAATAAAAACATTATCTAAAGTACTGAGCAAATTAAATTGAGTACGTATCATTTTACTTGTTTTCTAAGTTCCAATTTTAATTCCTTTATGTACTGACTATGGGATGGTGCAGTGCCCAAACGCACAACTCGCTTAATACGAGTGGGCGTCTGAGCAAGACCCCTCCTTTTTTTGCGCTCATCAGCAAAGAGGGTGGTCCTACTCCTTGCATCTTTTTCTTGTGAAGGGTAAGAAATAATAAAATACTCTTTTTTACTTATTAGTTTATTAACAGATTGTAAGTGCAAAAAGTCATTTTAAATCAATTGCCTCAGAATTGTTTACTGTTGGAGACCTGTACATACTCTACCCCACAGTGTCCTTGTAGCTTCTCAGTAATAGTATCTACTATAACAGTATATCTCTGTCCATATTTGTAATTTGTATGTTCATGTTCCTCTATTAAAGCTGTTTGGTGAATCATTGTATGCACATATCAATCTGCTACTCTTACCACAATATCCAATATACCCCTAGTGGCATTCTTCTATCAAAATGTGGCATAGACGTTCTTATTACAAGTCTTCTTTTTAACTAAATTACCTTAATATCAATATACCACCAGTGCACTCTTGCTATCAAATGTACCATTACGCTTCTATTACAATCTTCTTTTTGACTAAATTACACAATATCCATATACCACAGTGCACTCTTCTATCAAATGTGTCATTAGCGTCTTATTACAAGTCTTCTTTTAACAAATACCTTAATATCCAATCTACCATCAGAACCCTCTTCTATCAAATGTTACCATTAGTGTTCTTATTACAAGTCTTCTTTTGACTAATTACCTCAATATCTAATATACCACTAGTGTACTCTTCTATCAAATTACCATTAGCGTTCTTATTACAAGTCTTCTTTTGACTAATTACCTCAATATCTAATATACCACTAGTGTCTAATTCCTATCACAATGTACTATTAGCGTCTTATCACAAGTCTTCTTGTCTCATTACCATTAGAGATTACCATTAGAGATCTCTACTAAATACTGGTGACTTGATACTCCCATTCATATCTCATATAGAAACTGGACTTGCAGTATATTCGTGAACATCAATTGCCTCATTATTTGCTGTGACCTAAGAGTTCTCATTACTTCTTGACTCAATGAATCATCTCTGGGACACAGTGACAATAAAAGTTGTAATCTAATCTACAGATCAACATATTTATGCATACCCCCCACAACCACTTCTAGTATTGTGGATGATCTATAGAGCAGATCTATATCACAGAGGTATGTCATAAAATAAATATCTCTAGTATGATTAAATAACTGTATGGTGCTTATTATTTATTGCATTTGATTGTCATGACAACAATTGAATGATTACATAAAACAATGGCTATAGCATTGATTGTTTCTCTTCTATATATCAATTCTACAGTTCACAATGTCTGATAATCTCAGTCCACCTACTCTTGTGTATATGTGACGAAATGAAAGAATTAGTAGAATGGGATCAAGTAGCTATATATCTCAAGATACCTCATGTTGATATTAAGGCATATCGAGGGCAATTTTCAAAAATAAGCAACCGCAAAATGCAGTGTTTGCAAAAATGTTGGACCAAAACCAATACTGAACATTCGTGGCGTACTGTAGCTGATGCAGTAGAAAGGATCAATCCTGCTGTTGCTGAGTGTATCAGAACAAAATATGCTACTATTCTAGACCAAACACAACTCACTGTAAAAACATGAAGAACATAGCAATGTCAATGATGACCAACCATCAACTAGTGATCATGACTCCATCATTGAAGAACAAGAGCCAATTGAGATTAATGTAAAGCTTAAAAAAGGCATAGTAGAAAAGATCACTGAGTTTTTAGAACACACATTTGCTGCACTAGTTGCAGAAACACAGGGAGACTTTTCAACAAAAACAAAACAAACTTTTACCATTTTATCGATACTTAAGAATACGACAGAAGAACAGTGGAATGCCATACCTGATCTAGATGTTGCTGATATCACATACAACAAACTGTTTAATATACTAGATGACCACTGGAATTATCTTAATAGTCGACTTCTTCAAAGAATAGTCAAGCAGTTTCTGTCCTGACACTATCTTGCCTTGTGAAGTTCAGAAATATCAAGATGATTTAGAAACATTCAAAACAACAAAAATGAGGGCTCTTATTGATAAGATAAAATCAAAGCAAGACACACCCAGGTAAAGTAAAAATAACATTGAAAGTAAAGAAAATGTGGTTAGACATTACATTTAGCATTTTGAGTATTTTGGTGAACTCCTTTTCAAAGAATATGATGAGTCACTACATGCATTGTGTTAAGGAGGGTAGTTTATACATCACATGGAAAGTATCTAAAGAAATAGCTTACCTTATAACAAGATCTAGGTTTTGACTGTCAAGAGCTTTAAAAGCGATTGGAGTCATCTCACTAAACAGTAAGGAACTGATGTAGTCTTTATTATGAAGATTCACAAGATAACATGACATTTGACTCAGCTCTTTTAGAAGCTGTTCAATCTGGTGGTCCACTTTCTGCTATAGCTCTTCTTCTTGAAGTAGGTGGTAATTATACACAACTAACAAGATCAGGTGAATCAGTGATATCTATCTATATGTAAAATGAAATAATAATAATTGCTACTACTAGTATTAGTTGTGGCTAGTCAAAGTGGTTATGTATTATCTAAACAAGCTTACTTACCGATGGAGCAGACCCCTAACCTACCTGATAAAGATGGCTGGACACCTCTTATAGGTAGCTCGTAAAAATGGGTCATAATGATGTTGTTGAGTTATTACTACTAAAGAAGAATGTTTTGATTAATGCACAAAATAAACATGGAATGACAAGCCATTCATCTTGCTAGCTGGAATGGTCACTCTTCTGTCATCTTTACCTTACTTACCAAAGGGGCAAACCCTAACCTACCTGATGAAAATGGTCAAAACCTCTTATGTTAGCTTGTCGAAATGGTCATATTGATGTCATTAAGTTATTACTAGAGGGAAATGTTTTCATTAATGCACAAAATAAACATGGTATAACAGCCATTTATATTGCTAGCCATAATGGTCACTCTTCTGTCGTCTCTACTTTACTTACCAATGGGGCAGACCCTAAACCTACCTGATAATATGGCTGGACACCTCTTATGGTAGCCTATGAAAATGGTCACATTGATGTTTATGAGTTAATTTTAAATAATATTCCAATAAATATCCAAAACAAAGAAGGACGAACATCCATTTCTATTGCTAGCTATAATGGTCAATTCTTCTCTTGTCTCTACCTTACTTACCAATGGGGCAGATCCAAACCTACCTGATGAAGATGGCTGGACACCTCTTATGGTACCAGTCCAAATGGTCATCATGATGTTGTTGAATTATTACTTAAAGAAGAATGTTTTGATTGATGCACAAAATAAGCATGGAATTACAGCCATTGTATTGCTAGCCATAATGGCCACTCTTCTGTTATCTCTAACCATACTTACATACCAAGGGCAGACCCTAATTTACCTGATGAAGATGGCTGGACACCTCTTATGGTAGCTAGTAAAAAATGGTCATAATGAGGTGTTGAATTATTACTTGAGACAAATGTTTGGTTAATGCCACAAAATAAGCACGGAATAACAGCCATTTATAATGCTAGCCATAATGGTCACTTAGATGTTGTCTCTATCTTACTTATCAATGGAGCAGACCTAATTTACCAGATGAAGATGGCTCATGCCTCTTATGGTAGCTAGTCGAAATGGTCATGTGATGTGTTGAATTATTACTAGAGAAGAATGTTTTTTGTTAATGCACAAAACAAAGCGTGGAATAACAGCCATTTGTATTGCTAGCCATAATGGCCACTCAGCTGTTGTCTCTACCTTACTTACCAATGAGCAGACTCTAATTTACCTGATGAAGATGGCTGGACACCTCTTATGGGTAGCTAGTAAAAATGGTCATTGGGATGTTGTTGCAGTTATTACTAAGACAAATGTTTTGACTAATGCACAAAATAAGCATGGAATTACAGCCATTTGTATTGCTAGCCATAAGGCCACTCAGCTGTATCTCTACCTTACTTACAATGGAGCATACCCTAATTTACCTGATGAAGATGGCTGGACACCTCTTATGGTAGCTAGTAAAAATGGTCATGATGATGTTGTTCAGTTATTACTTGAGACAAATGTTATGTTAATGCACAAAATAGCACGGAATAACAGCCATTTGTATTGCTAGCCATAATGGCCACTCAGCTGTTGTCTCTACCTTACTTACCAATGGAGCAGACCCAAATTTTACCTGATGAAGATGGTGGACACCTCTTATGGTAGCTAGTAAAAATGGTCATAATGATGTTGTTGAATTATTACTTAAGACAAAATGTTTTGGTTAATGCACAAAATAAGCATGGAATTACAGCCATTTGTATTGCTAGCCATATGGCCACTCAGCTGTTGTCTCTACCTTACTTACCAATGGTGGCAGACCCTAATCTACCTGATGAAGATGGTTACACACCTCTTATGGTAGCTAGTAAAAAATGGTCATAATGATGTTTGTTGAATTATTACTAAGGAAGAATGTTTTGGTTAATGCACAAGGTAAAATGGAATACAGCCTATTTGTATTGCCAGCTGGAATGGTCATTTCTCTGTCGTCTCCATCTTACTTACCAATGGGGCAGACCCAAACCTACCTGATGAAGATGGCTCAACACCTCTTATGGTAGCTAGTCAAAATGGTCATCATGATGTTGTTGAATTATTACTAAAAGAACGTTTGATTATGCACAAAACAAAGACAAAAACAGCCATTTATAATGCTAGCCATAATGGTACTCTTCTGTCGTCTCCATCTTACTTACCAATGGGGCAAACCCTAACCTACATGATGAAGATTCAACACCTCTTATGGTAGCCAGTCAAAATGGTCATCATGATGTTGTTGAATTATTACTAAAGAAGAACGTTTTGATTAATCCAAACAAATACAAAAAAACAGCCTTAATTGCTAGCCATAATGGTCACTCTTTCTGTCGTCTCCATCTTACTTACCAATACCCTAACCTACCAGATGAAGATGGCTCAACACCTCTTATGGTAACCAGTCAAAATGGTCATCATGATGTTGTTGAATTATTACTGAAGAAAAATGTTTTGATTAATGCACAAAACAAAGAAAAAAAACAGCCATTTATAATGCTAGCCATAATGGTCACTCTTCTGTCGTCTCCATCTTACTTACCAATGGGGCAGACCCTAACCTACCAGATGAAGATGGCTCAACACCTCTTATGGTAGCCAGTCAAAATGGTCACCAATGATGTTGTTGAATTATTAGTAGAGAAGAATGTTATGATTAATGCACAAAATAAGCATGGCATAACAGCCATTTTTAACGCTAGCCATAATGGCCACTCAGCTGTTGTTTTTACCTTACTTACCAATGGGGGAGACCGAGCCTACCTGATAAAGATGGCTGGACACCTCTTATGGTAGCTAGTCAAAATGGTCATGGTAATATTGTTGAGTTATTACTAAAGAAGAATGTTATGATTAATGCACAAATAAGAATGGAATTACAGCCATTTGTATTGCTAGCCATAATGGTAACTCAGCTGTTGTTTCTACCTTAATTACCAATGGGGCAGACTTGAGCCTACCTGATAAAGATGGCTGGATACCTCTTATGGTGGCCAGTCAAAATGGTCATAATGATGTTGTTGAGTTATTATTAGAGAAGAATGTTTCGATTAATGCACGAAACAAACATGGAGAAACATACAATTTATATTGCTAGCTGCATCATGGTCACTTTTCTGTTGTATCTAGCTTTCTTACCTTATGGGGCAGACCCAAACCTATACACATACATTGGATGGACACCACTTATGATAGCTTGTTCAAAAGGACATGATAATGTTGTGAGAGAGTTATTAAAAAAAAAAATTAATATCAATCACCAAGCTTCTGCTGGTACCACAGCACTACACCTTTCTTGTCAGTATGGACATGAAAATATGTCAGGCAACTACTAAAAAGTGGTGCTAGTCCATTTTAAAAGAAGTATTAAACCAAGACACCTCTCGATAAAGCCAAACAAATCATCACCATAATATTGTATCTTTACTTCAAGAAAAACTATATTTCTTTCTATAATTTTGAGCAAATATCATTAGCAACTTCTATTGACTCAGGTTTTACAGTTGGTGGATATCAAATGATCTCTCATCAATAGCAGACACTGATATTTTACAAGTATCTGATCTCGAAGACAATGATGAGACAACTAATTTCTAGTAGCTGTATAGTTAAGTTGATTGAGACAATCTTAATGTGTTTATTTTTCCCAATGATGAAGTTACCTGACAGAAAACACGAAACATCTTGAATGTTTGTATAAATCAAAAACAAATTGTATTATTTTATGTTATGATTATGGAATAAAGTTAATGAGCAATGTTTGTGAACTGTTAAAACTGTAAACCACAAGATGAAATGTACCAAAGATAGTGTAGAAACCACAGCTTGAGCAATATACTGAATACTTTAACAACTAAAGTTTATTACTCTCCAATTTTTTTCAAATAAATTATTTTCAAGTGTTAGAATTAATAACATATTGTAATAATATAAATCAAATATTAATAAGTGATATAATGACTTATTTGCTTCAATGTAGAAATGATTTCCAGTTAGGTTGGCACCCTTGATGGGTAGATCCTCTTGTAGAATATGAAGGAATAGATGATGGACTACAGGATAGGATGGACAAGAGAGGTCTGAAGATATAAAGTAACTTATAAGCACTCACCTGTGAAGAGTATGATGCACTGTTGTACCACTCTGATACTAATATCATTATGTCTAGAGCACTATAATCAGCTGCGGAAACCACACCCCATCTGCCATGATTAAGCCATCTTTGTCCTTTATGTCTTCTAGTTCTCATAGTCAAATGTGGAGCTCTAGTTTCTCATCAATTGTTGTGGTGGTAGTTTGTTGAGCTTTGTTGTGTTCCAGGGAGAGAGGGAGACCCTTGCTCTACTTGTTTGGTCTAAACTGGTTTGACCAATAGGGACTGAGGGTGCTTTTATGGATGGGGACTTAATGAGTCACTCGATATTGGTGAGGTTTGCTGTCGAAGTTTAGGTGATGTAGATGGTCAAACACCACTGAAAATTAGAAGTAATCTAGATAAGAAATAAATGTAATAATTTATTAGCTCCTCTCTTTACTCCTTACTCATTTCTCAAAGGTGATAAGGACATCCTTTTCCATTCAGGAATGGCACAGAGGATAATGGATTAGGTAAGGAATATCTCCGAGGTAAATGTGACCATGATCTAAAAGTTTGTTAAACCACATTTTCAATCAAAGTTAATAAGATCTATTAAACTTACCTACATGTACACAAGTTGGAAAAAGAAACTTGTCAAAAACAACAAAATTGTTATTATAAATAAATAACAATATAAAAACAAGAATAGCTGCCAACTAAAACGTGAAACCACTCATAAAGAACTTTAAGAAGGCTCTTTATTCAACTAGTCTCTGGAAAATAATTTGTCATTTAGGTAACCATATCACCATCTAACTGTCCCTATACTCTAAAGATACCACATTCATCATTGATAATATATAAATTATAATAGTTAGTAATAATTGTAATGTCAGAAAGAGAAGTATCAGTTGTCATAGGCGAAGAGAGCATGCCGGATTTTTTTTGATATATTGGCCCCCAGATATATGGAAAATTGCACTTATCATTCTCTAGAGACATAACACACAATAGTTGCACATTGCACACATTAAGAATGCATCTATCAAAAAGCAAAACGATTTGCCCCCCCCCCCAGGTCTTTTTTGCTTCCTACGCCTATGGTTGTTATCATTTGATTTAATCATTAATTGTGTATTTAATGTTATTTAAGCAGCTGTCCTTAATTTTTATCAACACTTATTAAATTTTATACTTATAGTGTCAAGATTACAGTATTGAAAAGAAATAAATTGAAAAGTACTAGATAATTATAATCAGTATTATTTGATCAATCATCATTTATTTATATTCTGTTCTATTGATTTTGTGTTGTGTAAAAAATTAAATTTTATAAATATTAATTATTTTTGAAACTAGTTTTACATATTATTATCCAATATACAAACTAAAAAATAATGAGTATTAGTTATATACTTGCTTCTAAGTCCCAGTTTCATTCCTCTATGACGTTTGTTTGAAAGGGTGGAGTGAAGTCGACGAGCTAGAATTCCTCCTCTCTATGTGCATCAGCAAAGAGCCCTCGAAAGACAACTAAAGTGAACCTCTGTTTCTTATTTCCTTTCTGTTGGTAAGAAAATGATAAATATTAGTATTACTATTTAGTATTTAACAGATTACAAGCGGGAAAGTCTTTTAACTCAATTGTTTCTCTCAGAATCGAATGCTGTTACTGCTGGAAGACTGTAAATACTCTTGCTGCACTATCTGGTAGCTTCTCTTAATAGAGTATCTACTATTAAAGTACATCTCTGTCATATAATTTGTATGTCATGTTACTATATCAAAGCTGTTGATAAATCATTGTATTCACCATCAGTCTTCTTTGACTCGATTATCTGTAATATTAAGGACACCATTAACGTTCTCTTCAATTACCTTAATATCTAACGCACCATTAACCTTCTCTTCAAATATCTTTATACAGTATCTAATGTACCATTAACGTTCTCTTTGATTACCTTAATATCTAATGTACCACAAGCGTTCTTATACAAGTCTTCTTTGACTTGATTATTTTAATATCTAATACACCATTAACGTTCTTTCAATAACCTTAATATCTCGTGCACTCATCTGTTGACTTAATCACCCAAATATTTAATGCACCATTAGCATTCTCTTCTCTTGACTAAATTATATCAATTTCTCAGAATTTCAACATGGTGTACTCTTGTGCTAATCTACTCTTGTCTAAATTACCTCAATACTTACTTAGCTATCATCCCTGTATACCTATCCACTAGAAGTTTGTTTGTATGTTGTAAACTACTTAGCTACTGAACATTAGAGATCTGTTAAATGTGTGATACTGGATTTGCAATCAATTCTGGAGTCAATTGTCTCAATATTTGCTGTGATATAATCATCTCTTGTGACACAGCAATAGTAACATTGTAAAATACATCTACATCAATATATATATAACTTTTAGTATCATTGGTGTGAGTGGACAATCTAATGGAACAGATATATCACAGAGGTATGTCATAAAATAAATCTATAATAGGAACTTTAATGATTAAATAATTTTACTGATACTAGTGCATTTGATGTTGTCATGACAAACAATTGAAGGATTACAACAAATGGCTATTGCATTGATTGGTTTCTCTTTCATCTTCTACAGTTCACACAAGTCTGATAATCTCAGTCCACCTACTCTGATGTACGTGTCATGAACTGAAAGAAATAGTTGAATGGGATCAAGTTGCGGAAGTCTCAAAGTTTCTTATATTGATATTAAGAGTATTGAGGCACAATACGCTGAAATATGGCAACGCAAAATGCATTCTTTACAAAAATGGCTGGACCAAAACCAATACCAAACATTCATGGGGTACTGTAGCTGATGCAGTAGAAAGGATCAATCCTGCTGTTGCTGAGTGTATCAGAACAAAATATGCTAGTATTCTAGACCAAAACACCATTCACTTTACAACACCAAAAGAATGTACCAATGTCAATGGCCAATCTTAAACTAGTAAAGAGCAAGAATCAATTGAGATTAATATTGACCTTGAAGAAGATATAGTGGAAAAGATCACTGATTTAGAACACACATTTGCTGCACTGGTTGCAGAAACACACAGGAGTCATTTCAACAAAGACCAAATAAGCTTTTTACCATTTTATCGATACTTGAGAATACGACAGAAGAATAGTGGAATGCCTATACCTGATCTAGATGTTGCTGACATTACATACATCAAGTTGTTTAACATACTAGATGACCATTGGCATTATCTTAATTGTCGACTTCTTCAAAGAATAGTGGGGAGTTTCTGTCTGACACTAACTTGCCTCATAAAGTTCAGAAATATCAAGATGATTTAGAAACATTCAAAACAAAAAAAAATGAAGGATCTTGCTGATAAGATAAAATCAAAGCAAGACACACCAGGTAAAGTAAAAATAACATTGAAAGTAAAGAAAATGTGGCTAGACATTACGTTAAATCATTTGAGTTTTTGGGTGAGACTCCTTTTTAAAGAATATGATGAGTCACTACATGACATTGTTGTCAAAGAGGGTAGCTTATACATTATATGGAGAGTATCTAAAGAAATAGCTTACCTTATAACAAGATCCAGGTTTAACAGTCAAGAGTTGAAGGCAATTGGAGTCATCTCATTAACAGTAGGTACTAATGTAGTCTTTAACTATGAAGAATCACAAGATGACATGACATTTGACTCAGATCTTTTGAAAGCTGTTCAATCTGGTGGTCCACTTTCTGCTATCGCTCTTCTTCTTGAAGTAGGTGGTAATTATACACAACTAACAAGATCAGGTGAATCAGTGATATCTACTATATGTAAAATGCAAAATCATAATGCTACTACAGTATTATTTGTGGCTAGTCAAAGTGGTTATTTTTTTACTACATCAAACTTACTTGACAATGGAGCAGACCCTAACCTACCCATGAAAGATGGCTCAACACCTCTTATGGTAGCCTGTGAAAATGGTCATGGTGATGTTGTTGAGTTATTACTAGAGAAGAATGTTTTGATTAATGCACAAAACAAACATGGAATAACAGCCATTTATATTGCTAGCTGTAAAGGTCATTCCTCTGTCGTCTTCACCTTATTTACCAATGAAGCAGACCCTAATCTACCGGATGAAGATGGCTCAACACCTCTTATAGTAGCCAGTCAAAATGGTCATGGTGATGTTGTTGAGTTATTACTAAAGAAGAATGTTTGATTAATGCACAAAAACAAACATGGAATAACAGCTATTTATATTGCTAGCTGTAAAGGTCATTCCTCTGTCGTCTCTACCTTACTTACCAATGGAGCAGATCCTAACCTACCGGATGAAGATGGCTCAACACCTCTTATGGTAGCCAGTCAAAATGGTCATGGTGATGTTGTTGAGTTATTAATAGAGATGAATGTTTTGATTAATGCACAAAACAAACATGAATAACAGCCATTCATATTGCTAGCCATGAAGGTCATTCCTCTGTCGTCTCTACCTTACTTACCAATGGAGCAGACCCTAACTTACCCAAGATAGATGGCTGGACACCTCTTATGGTAGCCAGTAGAAATAGTCACAAAGATGTTATTGAGTTATTACTAGAGAAGAATGCTTGATTAATGCACAAAACAAACATGGAATAACAGCCATTTATATTGCTACCCAGAATGGTCAGTTCTCTGTTGTCTTTATCTTACTTACCAATGGAGCAGACCCTAACCTACCTGATGAAGATGGCTCAACACCTCTTATGGTAGCCAGTCAAAATGGTCATGGTCATATTGTTGAGTTATTACTAGAGAGAAGATGTTTTGATTAATGCACAAAACAAACATGGAATAACAGCCATTCATATTGCTAGCCATGAAGGTCATTCCTCTGTCGTCTCTACCTTACTTACCAATGGAGCAGACCCTAACTTACCAAGATAGATGGCTGGACACCTCTTATGGTAGCCAGTAGAAATAGTCACAAAGATGTTATTGAGTTATTACTAGAGAAGAATGCTTTGATTAATGCACAAAACAAACATGGAATAACAGCCATTTATATTGCTACCCAGAATGGTCAGTCCTCTGTTGTCTTTATCTTACTTACCAATGGAGCAGACCCCTAACCTACCTGATGAAGATGGTTCAACACTCTTATGGTAGCAGTCAAAATGGTCATGGTCATATTGTTAAGTTTATTACTAGAGAAGAATGTTTGATTAATGCACAAAACGAACATGGAATAACAGCCATTTATATTGCTAGCTGTAAAGGTCATTCCTCTGTCATCTCTACCTTACTTACCAATGGAGCAGACCCTAACCTACCGGATGAAGATGGCTCAACACCTCTTATGGTAGCCAGTCAAAATGGTCATGGTAATGTTGTTGAGTTATTACTAGAGACGAATGTTTTGATTAATGCACAAAACAAACATGGAATAACAGCCATTCATATTGCTAGCCATAAAGGTCATTCCTCTGTCGTCTCTACCTTACTTACCAATGGAGCAGACCCTAACTTACCAAGATAGATGGCTGGACACCTCTTATGGTAGCCAGTAGAAATAGTCACAAAGATGTTATTGAGTTATTACTAGAGAAGAATGCTTTGATTAATGCACAAAACAAACATGGAATAACAGCCATTTATATTGCTACCCAGAATGGTCAGTTCTCTGTTGTCTTTATCTTACTTACCAATGGAGCAGACCCTAACCTACCTGATGAAGATGGCTCAACACCTCTTATGGTAGCCAGTCAAAATGGTCATGGTCATATTGTTGAGTTATTACTAGAGAAGAATGTTTTGATTAATGCACAAAACAAACATGGAATAACAGCCATTTATATTGCTAGCCACGAAGGTCATTCCTCTGTCGTCTCTACCTTACTTACCAATGGAGCAGACCCTAAACTACCTGATGAAGATGGCTCAACACCTCTTATGGTAGCCAGTAAAAATGGTCATGGTGATATTGTTGAGTTATTACTAGAGAAGAATGTTTTGATTAATGCACAAAACAAACATGGAATAACAGCCATTTATATGCTAGCCATAAAGATCATTCCTCTGTGTCTCTACCTTACTTACCAATGAAGCAGATCCTAACTACCCAAGATAGATGGGTGGACACCTCTTATGGTAGCCAGTAGAAATAGTCACAAAGATGTTATTGAGTTATACTAGAGAAGAATGCTTTGATTAATGCACAAAACAAACATGGAATAACAGCCATTTATATTGCTACCCAGAATGGTCAGTCATCTGTTGTCTTTATCTACTTACCAATGGAGCAGACCCTAACCTACCTGATGAAGATGGTTCAACACCTCTTATGGTAGCCAGTCAAAATGGTTTATGGTGATATTGTTGAGTTATTAAAGACTCAAGTTACAGCATTACACCTTTCTTGTCAATATGGACTATAAAAAATATGTCAGGGAACTCCTGAAAAGTGGTGCTAATCGATTTCTAAAGACAAATCAAATCAAACACCTCTTGATAATGCCCAGCCAAAATTAATGTTGTAACAGTTGCTTATCTACTCAATCAGGAACTGCTGCTGGACTGTGCAACTATCATCAGTTGGATTGACAAGGTTATCGATCAAGCAATGTCTCACAATCAACAACAACTAAATGGTCTCAAGACAGAAACCTTTCGATAATGATGACACAAGCATCATTGTAAGCTGTATAGTGAGACAAGAAAATTTTAAGTCTGAGAATGTTTTTTAAATGGAAAACTAATTATCAACCCATTTTGAAATAAGATGTAGAATATTCACATAGCTTATTTTGATGTTAATTAATGCAAATTAAGATAAAGTGCATTTATTATACTGTATTTCAATAAATTAATATAATTTGATTGAGAAAGAGTTTTGTTTATTTTTCACGTTCCAGTGAAAATTACCTGACACACAAAACATGACATATCGTTGTATATTTGCATAAATTGAAACAAATGATCTATTATTTTATGTTATTGATTACTAGATTAAAGTTAATGAACAATGTTGTGAAATTGGAACGCAAGATGAGATGTATCAAAGCTAGTTTAGAAACCCACAGCTTGACCAATATACAGAATAGTTTAACAACAGGTTTATTAAACTCTCAATTTTTTTTTCAATATACATTATTTTCAAGTATTAAATTTAAATAACATATTGTAATAATACAATCAAATATAATAAGTGATATAATGACTTATTGGTTCAATGTAGAAATGATTTCCAGTTAGGTTTGGCACCCTTGATGGGTAGACCCTCCTATAGAATATGAAGGAATAGATGGTGGACTACAGGATAGATGAACAAGTGAGGTCTAAGATATAAAGTAACTTATAAGCACTCACTGTGAAGAGTCATGATGCACTGTTGTACACTCTGATTACTAATATCATTATGTCTAGAGTAACAGGGGGTTTTCCAGTGACTATCATGAGGTACCATATCAGTTGCAGGCTGGAAACCACACCCCCATCTCCCATGATTAAGCCATCTTTGTCCTTTATGTCTTCTAGTTCTCATAGTCAAATATGGAGCCCTAGTTTCTCATCAATTGTTCGGTGGTGGTAGCTTATTGAACTTTGCTGTGTTCCAGGGAGAGAGTGAGACCCTCGCTCTACTTGTTTGGTCTAAAATGGTTGAACTAGTTTGACCAATAGGACTGAGGGTGCTTTTACTGGTATGGGGACTTAATGAGTCACTGGATATTGGTGAGGCTTGCTGTCGAAGTTTAGGTGATATAGATGGGTCAATACCACTAGGAATTGAAGGTAATCTAGATAGGAAGTAAATGAAATAATTTATTAGCTCCTTTCTCTCTCTCATACTCATTTCTCAAAGGTGATAAGGGATACCCTTTCTCCTTTTCCATTCAGTAGGGCCACAGAGGATAATGGATTAGGTAAGGAATGTCTCCGAGGTAAACGTCGACCATGATCTAAAAGTTTGTTAAACACATTTTCAATCAAAACTAAGATCTATTACACTTACCTACATGTACACAAGTTGAAAAAGAACTTGTCAAAAACAACAAAAATTGTTATTCTATAGAAAAAAACATAAAAATGTGAACAGCTACACAACTAACAAGTGAAAAACCAGTCATAAAGAACTTTAAAGACAGGCTCTTTATTCAACTAGTCCACACACTGACTATATTACTATTAAGAAGATCACTATATCACTAAGAACAGTTCCTAATTATCCATAATAGAAAGGTTTTATTGCACATACTTCATCACAATGTCTAGTACTACTTACATACTTGTTTGACATAATTCTGTAAGTGATAATGTTTCTGAAGGAAATGTAAAAACTTTGGAGAAGGACGATCAATTGCCACCTCAAATGGCTGCACACTTTCTTGCTACATGGGAACATAGAGTATACTAAGTAATGACATTAAAACTATGTACAGTCAATGGAACAGGAAACTGGTACTTCCGATATAAATAATACTTTGTATGCATACAATAAAAAATTTCCAAGGATAATTATTCATGGATAACTGACATGTTTGTGTTATTTAACCACTATATTGAGAACATCTCTATACTAAAACAGTTTCCATGTGAGGATTCATAACATTATATGCCAAATTGTTGAGCAATGATTATTATTGAATATAAAATTATGGATCTCTATATCCGATAAATATCTATCATTATAGTGTGGTATCAGGTGATACCTGTAAAAACCTGTTTAAACAGGTTTTGCCATGCCCTTGTCTCTGTTGTGATTCATGTACATAAAAATCAAGAATACATAATGGTTCAACTTCATGTAATAGACCAGAAGTGTCCTAGTGATAAAAAATGGATGAATGACCATTTAAATGGATAGACAAAATAAACAAATGAATAAAATCATTACATACAATATGTAGGATGGATGGATAGATAGATGGATGGACAGATAAACTAATGGATCAATGGGTGGTAAAATGGATCATACAGCACACATGTATATAGATAGGTTAATGGAATGTTTACCGTTAGAAACAAACGTTTTCTTCCAGTTTTAATAATACCTACTACAGCACCTTGACTGCTAATGATATAACAATAAAAAAATTAATTATTAACTAATTAAAAGGGTTAACCCTTACTAGTTCAAAGATGTATCTTTCAGTATATACAATATTTGATCAGGTGACGCTGCTGTAATTTATTATAAGATGTATATGTGTACGTAAACCTTGTGCCTAAGTTAGTAAACAAATAACACATTAGCAACTTAAAAATCAACCTTTGATGAAGCCACACCATTTTCATTAACAATTCGCGCTAATTCCTCTCCATACTTCTGCTCTATCGAGGGTATCAGTTCTTTTCGTTTTCCTCCTCTAGTATAGTAATTCTATCACGAAGAACAGCGTTGACATTGAAAGGAAAACTCCATATCACAAACTGCCATTTTACATAAACAATATACGGAGATAAACGGAAGTAAAGGATTATTAACAATAATCATAATTATAATAATAATATTATCATTACAATGTTTTATTATATTAGTTAAAAATGAAGAATAATAAAATCAATAATTGACAGATGTAATTTATTAAGCTGTAGACTGTTGTACTGTCACCTCTTCTTGTTCCTTCTCTTCCTCCTCTTGATTTTCTTCATTTATATCATCCATTTCTTCATCTCCTAATCTTTGCCATCTTGCTGCTAATTGGTCTGTATGGGATCACCTCTACAATAGTATAAAGTAATATTAGCCCTGATTTCACTAATTACAGTTAACTATTGACATCATTGTGGTAAGTACTGATGTTTATTAGTCTAGAGCTTACTAATGGTAGCTATCCTAGGTTACTGTGGTAAGTACTGATGTTCACTAGTTTAGAGCTTACTAATGGTAGCTATCCTAGGTCACTGTGGTAAGTACTGATGTTCACTAATCTAGAGCTTACTAATGGTAGCTATCCTAGGTACTGTGGTAAGTACTGATGTTCACTAATCTAGAGCTTACTAATGGTAGCGATATCATAGGTTCACTTGGTAAGTTACTGAGTTCACTAGTCTAGAGCTTAGCTATCCTAGGTTACTGTGATAAGTACTGATGTTCATCAGTGTAGAGTTCACTAATGGTAACTATCCTAGGTCACTGTGGTACTTACTTTTGTCCAATTGCTAATACAAAGTGAAAGCCCCCACTAAAAAGAGTATCATCATTGGTAATATTGTTGATATAGAGAGACACCACAAAACTAATGGAGCTATACTGATACTACAAGATAGAGATCATCATTACTGGTCATCCATGATCCATCCATCCATCTATCTATCTATCCAATAGTCCATTTATCCATCCATTTATCAACCTATTCATCTCTTACTTACCCATATAGATAACAGCTCGATGCCAATGTTTTAAATATTACTTACAACTAATAGAAATGCTAGATTATCTACACAATGTCCTAACATACTAGCCTCAGTAAAGAACATAACCACTGCTGTGATACTGTAATGAAAAATAGACAGGGAGATGAAATGGTAGAAACAGATGACTAAATGTATAATTTTAGTTATAATTATATTTGAGTAACAGTCACATGACAATCATATGACAAGAATGATGAATAAACAAATAAAATTAGATCATCATGATTCAGCAGTAAGTTAAAATTAAGGAAGTTTCTAGAGTAATGGTAATTGAATACCATACTTTAATGTGAAATTAATACATTTAGGTTCCTGTGTTTAATGTTTAGGATCTAGAGTAGTCACATTAAAGTACAGCACTCTATTACTGCCACTCTAGACACTACCTAAAATAATAATCTACTGCAGAAGAAATGGATATTATTAATAATTCCTTACATAAATATGAAGCCAACACCAACACATCGAGGATAGCCACTCAGTGATGTCGTCAAAAATGGGCAATGGTAACAGACTGATTAAACCACATATTAAGACAACTACAGAGGAGAGACAACGAAAATATAAATCTTAAATTACAAGAGTTAAAAATCTTACACACAGCAGCTATAGCTCCACATAGTCTAGCCCAAAAAGATACAGACTTTGCCAAAGTCTTTCCTTTCTTCTTTGGTTTAAAAAACATGTCCAATTTTTCTTTTGTTTACGTAGCTATTGGCCTTCAATTCCGCTTATGTATCGTAAATTACTCCGGATACTCACGCACATGTAAACGTTTGAGAAACACATAACCCACTAGAAACTATGGCCAAGAAAGAGAGCATAGAATCCATGGAGACAGACCCTCCTGAAGAGAAAAAAGAGGATACACTTTGGTAGTTTAGAAGAATCTGAGAAGCAGCGACTGCAACTACAGCAGAAAGCTGGATCTATCATATCACCCTCAATAATGGCGGGAATAAAGGCAGGAAATATAAATGTGTCAGAAGGTGTGTGTTGCAAAAATTGGCAATTTATTTCACATTGTATTTAATATAATATAGGCATTACAATGATGGAACTAAATGTAATGATACACACATTACATGTACATGTATATATAATATTGGGAGGGGCTAGAGTATTAGTTATTGAACACCCCATACTTTAATGTGAAATTAATACATTTAGGTTCTGATGTTCAAGGTTTAGGGTCCTAGAGTATATAATATTAAATTCTAATTAAAATTAGACCTCAGTTATAGACATTCAGATACTACCTGTGATATTAGATTCTGTAGTTTTAAAATAAATCTAAGAAGTCATTCTTTATGAATTAATTATATCATTATATATTGAAATGTTTATTTGTTATTATAGAAACTGCAATGGATGTGTCTCAGTTACCAGATCGAAAGAAAGAAATGTTGGAAGAATTTGAAAAAAGAAAACAAGTATGGATGAATGGGTTATGGAGGAACATATAAATGGATGAATGGGTTATGGAGGAACATATAAATGGATGAATGGATAATAGAGGAACATATAAATGGATGAATGGATAATAGAGGAACATATAAATGGATGAAGGATAATAGAGGAACATATAAATGGATGAATGGATAATAAAGGAACATATAAATGGATGAATGGATAGTGGAGGAACATATAAATGGATGAATGGATAGTGGAGGAACAGATAAAATGGATGGATAGATAGATGGCATACAGATGGATGGATGGACCAATAGACTTACTAAGACATTATCATTTCTTCTATTATGCTAGGCTAAAAGTGTTGTAGTTCCTACTGCAGATACTGAAGTGAAAGCTAAACTAAGAGAAATGGGAGAACCAATTTGTGAGTTTGTTCCTATTAATTAACTATTGATTACTTTATAACTAATTTAGGTTTATTTGGTGAAGGACCTGCTGATCGGAGGGAACGACTACGTTTCATTGTGGCTAAACTTGGTTGGTTTGAACAGTTTTGAACAGTAATATTTTCACTCTCTCTCTCTCTCTCTCTCTCTCTCTCTCTCTCTCACTTTTTTCACACACACCAGCTGAACGAGGAGTTAAAGTCAGTTTTGAACGCAAACAAGAACTCAGTTATCAGGCTCCAATTGATGAAAACACTGTATGGTATCATGAAGGACCTAACGAACTTCTTGTAGCTCGATACTTCATAACAGAATACTCAATGCCAAGGTACTTGTGCTGTATAAGTATTATCAAATCTTTTTTTAACCAAATAAGAGCTCGGGATAGACTTGAAGAAGCTCGCAAAGAAGCACAAAGACCAGGACCTGAGAAAGCAGCTAGAAAACAGGAATTACACAAGAAACTTAGAGTAAGGGATCACATTGCATTAGTGTAATGTATACAGTTACTGTAATAGGTAATGGCCAACACTTGTAGTCAAGTTGGAGACACTAGACCCGTTTCTTATTGTGAATTTTCACCAGATTCTAAACTATTAGCTACAGGATCTTGGTAAATAAATATATGCATACATGTGTCTTCATTAAAACTATTTCAGGAGTGGTTTGTGTAAATTGGTGGTCTATACTGACTGTGAACCTGTACGCATACTAGAGGTATTTTTTGGTAGCCACAAGTATGCTAAATCTCTCTCTCTCTCTCTCTCTCTCAGGCCACAATGACAGAGTAGGTGCCATTGTCTTTCATCCACAAGCCACTGTCTCACATCTTCTTCATCTTTGTCTCTTGCTTCCTGTGCTGCTGATGGGTCAGTCTGTTTGTGGGGGACTTAGAAAAGTACATTTGACATGTCATCTCATATAAAGCTGATTTATGTATTTTTTATATTGTAGTGATACTCCTATGTCTGTGTTAGGTAATCATAAAGAGAGAGTCTCTCGATTATCCTTCCATCCTCTGGAAGATTCTTAGGTACTGCTTGGTAAGTGCTGGTTGTAGCTATGTAGTAAATGAATGGATGGATGGATGGGTAGGCAGATGGATGAATGAATAGGTATGGATTATCAATTAATATTTCAACAGTTATGATCACTCTTGGAGGACTCTTTGACTAGAGCGTCGAATGGAAGTTTTACATCAAGTCATTACCAACAAAATAAATCAACAATAACTTGTTTTACCGCTTATACTAACCTGTCTTACTAGGGAAGGCCACTCATGTTCTGTTTATGACATTCAGTTTCATCCGGATGGTCATTAGTGGGTACTGTGGTATGGACTCATGTGCTCGTATCTGGGACTTAAGATCGGGGAAATGTTTAATGGTATTACAAGGACACTTGAAAAAATGTACTTGCTGTAGACTTCTCACCAAATGGGTAAATCTAGCATTAATGATACTTGTAATTTTGTATACATAATTATGATATACTGTGCGCTGACACTTGAGTGTACATATCTGTTAATTGTAATGATATTAAGATCTCTTGTAAGTAAAGAATATATATAGACATTATAAATAAGGACTGTATATTTGAATGGAGACATAAATCATCTTTGAATTTTTGTAGTACTTGACAGACAAGCTATTTAATGTAAGATATGTCATGAGATTTAGACTTTAAAGATAAACGTCAAAACACAAGTTTTGTTGATTGTTAAATTTATTATCTACCATATTTTGTCTTTTCGTTAGATTATCATTTTATAACTGGCAGTGATGATAACGGTTCCGATATGCGGAGATGAGGAGAAGAAAATTATTTATAATCTACATGCCACACAATAATCTTGTTTCAAAATGAAAATTTGAAAGTTAGTTGTCTCAAAAAGTGGTGTACTTATTTTGAGGTTCATTATTAGAAGAAAGGGGGTGATTTGCTTTGTTTAATCATCATTATGTAAACACAGGCTAAGGTTGAATTAATATAGAAAAATTAGTCGTCAGTATGACTCTCTCTCACACACACACTTTGCACACGTGCACATAGATATGTGGTCACCCAGGATGGACTCCATTAACATACCATAGAGGACATGAAAGTAAAGTAAAGGTGTGTGGACATCTCACAAGGTACAGCTATACACTGTATTGCATATGGTCATGTGATAATCATTGTGATTAACTACCTTTTAATAGGTAAATCATTCTCTTATACTATCACTCAAGAATAACATTGTGACCTCATTTCAAGAACAGAACATTCAAATTATGGGAGAAGGACATAAAAATACATCAAGTATCTTAGTTGTAATAAAATAATAGTGTAAGTGAACCTAAATACATTATACTTTGTTGATGGTACGCTTTAATTCTCTATGGATTGCATACTAAGGTCAATTCTTTAGTTGCAACACATTGGTTAAAGCTGCTTCAGTTAACATTCATTTAGTTGTAAGTTATAATAAATGTATCGCAGGAAATCTGTCAATTAATGGATAAAATGGTACAGTGCTCTCTAACATATCATTGCACTAGAATGCATGGAATTAAGGTGTATGTGTATTTTGACAGTCTTTGGCTGTTGACTGTAACAAGGACCAAGCACCTTTATAACTGTTTATGAGAACATATAACACAGGAAAGTCATGCGCTGTAATAAGTGTAACTATTTGGAGAAATTGGCTTGCTGTGGTAAGTCAGAAGATCTTCTAAGTCAATGAGGTGTGCAATGTTAAGTTTTTCAGTTTGTGCTGTCTATTGTACGTTTATGTTGGTGAGAGTGATGGTTATATATCAACTAGGGATCAAATGATATATTGACTTGTGGGCGTCGTGTACACCTTGCTCCAGTTTACAGCTGATATGAATCTGCAGGGTATTCAGATGTGAATGGGTTGTTATGACTCTTTGAAGAGGGTGGCAGAATTCTTTTGGTAAATGGAGACCAGATTATACCTACAATTTGTTTCCACAGCGGGTCAGATACCGGTATTATTGGTATAGGTGAGGAGGTCACTGTACAGGTACAATTGGCTAATTGGGTATATAGAGTTCACACTCATCTAAATACTATAGCTAAATTAATTTGTTCATCTGTTGTGGAAAGGATATCATCTATGTGACACGAAACTCGAGCGTCTATATCAGCAATGTGTTTGCCTGTTATGCTACAGGTAGCTAGGAATATGGTTGGTGATTGTTGGTGAAATACCATCACTGATACATATTTTATGGAATACATCATTCAGAAGTACCTGGGCTTATTGATAAGCCAGGGTAAAGGCGACAGAATGCTATTTATTAGCTGACTGAAAACCTTAAATTCAATATCACAGTGTAAATTGTTCATTGAAAAACTATTGTCAATGTAATGAGGACAACCTGGACAATTACTGATGATTATGTTGATGCAAGCATAAATAGTATGGCAGTGTTGGTACAACTTTCGACATTTGGCTTATGAGAAACAATATCCATTTTCAAAACTGTGTTTTTCGCAATAGTATACCATTATGGCAGTGGTGTCATTATCGAACAGTGATGGTGCAGGAATAATACAGCCATCGTTCACAGGTGCACATTTGATAATAATCTGTTCGTTAGGAGGGGGTGTGGCTAATGTCTTTTATGAATAATTCTGATATGACAATATAGTTCTAATTGCTGTTTTAAACAAACACAGCAATTTTGAAGAGGTTGGAGTTTTGTGGTTTCTATTGTGGACAGAAGCCTACCAACAAGCGTTTCTATTTCGACATTGTACATTCTTATCAAAGCTCAGCTTTGTATGGGTGCTGGGGCTTTCTACTCATGACCCCAAGGGTCTAATTTATAACCATACTTTCATGCAACATCCATTGCGTGAATGTCGCTGAAACGTGTAACTGTATACTTTACAAAATGTCAGCACTCTAGTTCTGAGGGCGTGGTCAATATGGTTATCACCATTTATGACATTAAAAGAGGAGCAGTAAGTTATTTAAATGTACTTATTATTTGTTAATAGAGGTCATGGCTTGCTTAGGAATTTAAATAGCTCCTCTTCTGACTCAGTAAAAGACAGTATATCTAACCTATATGTCATGGTCTAGTTATTAATAGTTATACATAACTGATAGCTAAAACTGTACAACACAAAATTTTTTTTTTGGAATTATTATTGACACTTTCGGTAGTATAGTGAACATGTCACTGAATTAGTATAATGATATAGTGATAATCACATGATTAGTATAGTGATCTAGTAAATCATCACATGATTAGTAAATCTTTTTGTAGTATTGTTGAGGTATGAAGGGGCAGTTTGCAAGAGTGTTACGAGGATCTCTAATGGTTTGCATATGAAACATTGTATGCACGCATAACAAAGCCGAAAGTGGAGGAGCATTGAAAATCTTAGACAGAAGTGTTGTACGTAGTAACATATTATTAATCTTTTGTTGAATTCCTTACAATGGACTAACTCCTCATTCACTCATTCATTCATTCCCATTTTCTATTTACAGTGTGATTTCTATGAGGCAGTGGAAGGATTTTTTCTTTCAATGAAGCTCGGTTTACAGGGGGAGATCTATCGATGCTGATGCTTCCAGTACTACAATAACAGCTGAGTCTTTTATAATTCACACTTTATCAGGAGTGTGTTGGGTTTTTGCTTTATTCAGTTCCCCAATAGACACTATCATGCTGAGGTGAGAGAGGGAGCAGGAGGAGAGAATTATATTGGGTCAACAGTCAAGTCATTGAAATAGCTATAGAATAAAATATGGTTATTATTTTGTCTCTTTTGTAGGCTTTGGTATATTTCAGTAACAATTCTGCAATCCATTCTGGAAATGAATGTTCTTTATCTTCAACTTACGTAACTTGTATGCAAGGGGTACTTTTTACCCAAACCTATTTCACACTTTGTTCAACCAATATTGGTAAATACAGTTGTCATAGAAACAGACACACCTCTTCTAACCACCTCAACTGGACCACGGTACTTATATTTTTATGGCTCTTCAGCAAGTGTTATAAACTGTGGAAAACATTACATATCTCTTACCAAAAGCTCTCACCACTGCGTAAATGACAAGTTGAGATTTTGAAAATTAAAATGCTAAATTTATAGACAGAATGTGTGACAAACTTCTAATGTTGTAATTGACATGTTTCTTTGTAACTAAAATTACTTAAAAAATTACCCGTATAGTTTAAATATAACTTGATTTGTCACAAAGTTAAGTAGTCCATTTTTATGGCTGTATAAGAAGGTAATTAAGTAGTTACTGGTTTACAGTATCCCACATGTAAATATTGAATGAAACTGTTGAAATTTAATGTATAATTTCTGTAGTTGTATTTCTCTCTCTGAACTGAGTTGTGGAGGTAAAGAAATCATAAGAGAATTAAATCCTTTGCGTGGCCCAGGAGGTGGTTTAGGTCCAACTATTGAAAATTAAATAGTTCCATGTTTCTGGTTATTGGAGTCTCCTGGACATGGACAGTGGGAGATAGGCGGAGTCACTGTTTGTGAACCTGTTCCAGGTAGGAAAAGAGAGAAGAGAGAGATGTGACACAATTACGTTTAGTATAGGGGGACACTGACTCTTAGCCAGCTCCGGGGAAGAGTTGATTTGACTATCAGTTAGGCTGATCAACTATTAAATTTTATAAGTGGGACAGTCTATCTGAAGTGGATCATGAACCTGAAGTCCCAACCTGGAGCGTTGCTCAACTTTAATGGAATTCCAAATATGCTTATTACGGACAGGTATCCTCTCTGTATGTTTGTCTGGCCTGTTTGCCTGTCTGTCTTGTACTTTTTACATTAATCGCCTTCTTTTGCTGTGTCTAATTTCATCCATGACATTAATTGAGCTATTTATTGTATCCACCTATCTCTCAATTCAGCCATCCATCAAATTCAGCCATCTATTATTTCCTGTAGGATAGATTTCCCTCCTAATCGAGCTTCTCGGGGACTGACATTAGAGGTTTACCTGGGCAATAGTTGTAACACTCAATGTTGTCTCAGAATCACAAATAGTAGGCCAGGATATTATCATGCAGTTTACATTCAAACTCTCACAAGTCCATTAGGTACTTATTATCCTTCTGGAGCATATACTATTGAACAATATGTTGATAACCTTTATATGTAATCGTAGGCTATTGTAGGGTAGCTAATAAAAGGTAGGGATTAATCACTTCACTAGACAAACACCAGTACAGTTATACTGTAAATGGTTTACTCTGTATATTGTTCCTTTATAGACCTGATTTCTCTGACAGGTAAAAATAACTGGATTCTTGTACCACTTTACAAGACAAACTCAACGCATTCCTATCGACCAACCATTAGCCTGTCCAATGCTATGCACATACTAACACAAGTTTGGTGAGGCTGATGGATTTTTACAAGGGACGATGCATAGCTGGCTACACAGTAGATCTGGAATGGTGCTTTGTGGGCTGGGCTAATCCTAGCTGCAAACTCTGTAATTGAGGAGTTGCTCTACGTTATTCATGGTTTTGACTCAATATATCGTCAAGGTTAATACATGATGGCTGTCTCAGCATGGATTCGAGGCTTGCACGACAGGACCAAACTACAAGTGTTGGTGCTACTGTGACCAATGACATCACATGTGGACGTGGTGCCTTAGGAGGTATTAATTGTGCCTGAGCGGGGGAGCCCCTTGTGACATGTTATTGCTAATTATAGTGTCAGTGAACCTCATTGATTTTATCATAACGGGAATTTAGTGTCCGATTTGTGCCTGCGTGGGTTTGTCCGGGGAACTTGCAGTCTTCATGGTATTGTATCTGACCGTTAATGTATCCTTGTGTTGATAATCGACAGGGTCTCTCTGTGGTCAATGGCAAACGCAGGTTTATCTCAAACTCTCACTTCTACTGTAAGCGAGTCGAGTGATGAATGAATGGATGGATAGATGAATGGATGGAAGAGGATGGATACGGGGTGACGGATGAAATGGAGGATGAACAAATGTGAGTAATGACTGAATAGATGGATAAGATAAATCATAAATAACATACATTGCTTACAATGAATTAGTTTCTATTCTCCTTACATCGAAATGTCAGAGTTGCTCTACGCCAAGATGGTATATTCCATTACTCACTAACTTTGATTCTTTGGTCTACTAATGTCTCTCGTGCAGTGGGCACTGAAACCTAGGGGTATCACCTACGTTGGATTCATCTCTTTTTTACTCAGGTGTAAAGGATGGATGAAGGATGGAAGAAATGGATAGATAAAATAACAGTTGTTTTGCTTTGTTTGTTTGGGGTACAAAGTTTAGGGTAAAGGTTGAATAATTGCGCTTTTAATTGTTTAATTAGGTCTAATATGATTACAATTAGTTATCGCCAGTGTTTCGGGGGGGGGGGAATTTCCTTGTTAGGGTCGCGGTACATAGTACATTCACTTCAAACCTGGGTAACATATGTACATTAGTACGTGTTACATTAGTACAGTGTTACATTAAATTGTACAGTGTTACATTAGTACAATGTTACATTAGTTACAGGTGTACATTAGTACATGTTAACTTTAGTACAATGTTACATTAGTACAGTGTTACACCTTTTTAGTACACGTGTTACACGAGTACACTGTTACCTTAGTACCCATGTTACATTAATTAGTACATGTGTTTACAGTAGTACAAATTTACATTAATTAGTACCAGTGTTTAACAGTATGTACAATGTTACTTAATTAGTATGGTGTTACATTAGTTACAGTGTTGTTACATTAGTACAATGTTGCAGTAATTAGTATTGGTGTTACATTAGTACAGTGGTTACATTAGTACAATATTACATTAATAGTTACATTGTTACCGTGTTTACATTAGTACAGTGGTTACCATTAGTACAATGTTACATTAGTACAGTGTTACCATTACACAAGGGTACATTAGTACAGTTTAAATTTTAGTACCAGTGGTTACATTAATTAGTACAGTGTTACATTAGTACAGTGTTACTTAGTACAATGTTACCTTATTAGTACAGTGGTTACATTAGTAAAATCTTTACATTAATTTGTAAAGTGTTACATTAGTACAGTGGTTACATTAGTTACAGTGTTCACATTAGTACATTGTTACATTAGTACCATGTTACATTAGTACAGTGTTACATTAGTGTACAATGCTTACATCACCAGTTATCATATTGATTTTTCATTTCCATTACTATTTAAGTGATGACTAAAAAAAATTTACATACAATAAGACATTGGCCTCCTACACCACTAATCTAATTCCCCCTCTTTACACAAACACTCAGGTATAAACCCCCCCCTAATGTATTTTTTATTCTTTCTCTGTCTATAGTCTGTATATATCATTGTGGCTGGACGTCAGGCTATACCAGTTTCATTGTCTTGTCTTTTTTCAATTTGGACTTTACCTTTGTATCAATGCCTAACCAATAACCTTAGTGCCCTAAAAACATAGGCTCCTACTTCAATATATCACACCACTCTATAATTCTGTTATTGTTCGTCATCATACTAGTATGACTCGGCTTACAAGGCTTCTCCAAGTCATCTAGGCAACCACTCTTTTTTGCGCAGGCCCTGTGGCTCCTTGTTCTCATCTCTTAGCTAAACATTGCCACTCCACCTTTGAAATAGTACCCTGCCATAAACAAAATACGTAGCCGAGAGAACCGAGGCTCCCCTGAATTCGGACTAGTTTCTTAATGCATCCCTCCTTTTTGTTGGTCCGGTAATCAGTTGCCTTGGGCTATTTTTGGTTTGGCTGTCTCTCCTGGCTGTTTTTTGATACGACCTTCTTCCTCTTTATAACATTGGTTTTCTATTTCTGTTTCCTAAGTTAAAACCAATTACGACGACTTTTACACAAATTTTACAGAGATTATCCTCGTTACTGGGTTATATTGGAATTTGCTAAAAAAAAAAAAAAAAAAAAAAAAAAAACAAAAAAAGGGGAGTGATGATTGTACAAATATGTTAAGTGTATTCTTTGTCAACTTTATTTACAGACATTTTCTTTGCTGTTTTTAGCTTCAGTGCTTGTTCTGGTAATTTTGTCCATCACCAGACCCTATAAATATTGGTTGATAATGCATTTGGAGAGATTTGTTTCCCCATCTTTTAGTTGTATTTTGTATTGGGAACGGAACCTTACGCTTCTAACGAATATTTTGATCCTCGATCGGTAATTTGTAAAGTTGGTCTATAGTTTACAAGGTGTTGTATTTTTGAGTCTTTTATACTGATGATTCTAGAAGGTTTGGTTAGGGTAATATTGCCTCGCTGGGACATCGCTACCCCCAAAAGATGATTTAATTCCTGATTTGTCACATTCAAATTAATTTGGATTGGAAAGTAAAAATACTATAAAAATAACGCAAACAAGAATAGGTATTCTGGGGAGCTCGAGGAAATTGTCATCTGCGAATCTTTTGGAGCAATCTCGGTCATTCGGATTCAGATTAACGGGAACCTTTAAGTGATAGCGTTCATTATTCCCCCTAAAACCCAATCTTATGCTGATAGCAAGAAAATTATCTACTGATAAAGTAAATGGTTCTTTCTGACATATCTCGCCATTAATGCTGGCTCTACGACATAATCGTTGACTCCTTCCATTGTATAGTGGTTATATCTTGGAACTTGTATATATTATTTTATGTAGTTTATTGTGAAATTTTAATGATTTGGGATTAATCTCACAGAGAAACCTTACACGGGAAACCTTATAGGAAACCTTATATTTGAAGACCCATCCGCTTACCTAACATCAGGAAATGTGATTACATAACACTTATCCATTTTTGGTCCTGCAAAGGAACACCTGGTCCCATGAACGGAATACCGAAATGTAAAGTAGGATGTTCCTCTTTGACAAAACTATGTTTGATTATATTCAATGCATGTATAGATTGAGTAATATTGCTATTGTGTTTAAGGTCACAAAATAAAACCTGTGTGATTTTTTGTTTATTTTACGCGGTAGTCCACACAATAGTTACTTTCAAAGGGATTAGGTCATTATAACAATCCCCCCCCCCCCAAGCACATCAACAGGTCTTGTTTGTTTACTTTTTAGAAACGTGAAAATAATACCACAGTACAACAAATAACCTTATATAGGTAAATAATAATAATAGTTTTTTTTATAATGGGTCATAAAATTTATTATTAAACTAATTAATTAATATTAATAATACTAAGGCGTGTTTTTTGTACGCTACTGATGCAGTATAAAAAGTTAGGATAACATTTTGTAAGATAGTATAATCACGATGTGTAGTTATCGGGATTATGGCTCCATTACTCATACGTGGAGCAAATCAGGTTTCATCTCGACAACTTCGCTATGACCAACTGGAATCGCTCTTGTATCAAAAAATGCATCTTAGAAATACTTTGGAAGCTCTCCTCAGCAGCGAGTATAACCTGGAACCAGACAAAGATCGAGGGATAATACCGACTCGTTTTCTGACCTCGATTTCTCACCTGATGGACTCTTGTTAGCTGCTTCCATTGGTAACTGTGTTTAACCCATATAAGATCCTCAAGAGGCAGGCCGTGGAAGAATCTCTGGATGCCTATGAAACAAATTCTACAATAACTAGACTTGTCTTTACTGGTGATAAGAAGTTTGCAGCTGCAGATGTGAACGGCAGTATTGGAGTATTTGAATGCCAAAATTCACAGTGCCCTTGCACGGAATTTCGAAGCTCACAATCAACATATTTCAAAGTCTCTTTATTGATGCTATTGTTGAATGGTTGATCGTACCGACTCAAATGGATTGATGCAGTACCAGTATTTCCTTCATTTGCAAGTCAGTTGGTGTTTGTTTGCAAAAAGACTTGCATTATGCCCTTTACTGACCTGTCCCTGTCCTTAAATCAATGTTACAATTAGCTATGATCAAAGATAGAGAAGAAAACACAAATGGTTATGATTGTGCTCAAAAATAATGGTCTTTATATATTATAGACCAGTTTTGAGATAGAACATGAGAAAAATTTAGAAAATGATTTAAAAAGTAACGATTTATGACAGTTTTAAAACTTCACTTATCTATGTCTCCTGCTCTAGCCTGCACTCAACAGAAGAAATAAAAAATTTTCGAATGCTAGATCAGAAGAATACTTACCTAGAGCAAATCTTTCTATCCTCCAAATTTGCTCAAGCAATTGTTCTTTCCACAATCTTCCATACTCCTTGCTAAATTCACAACTAAGAAAAAAGAGCCGCTTAGGAATGGAGACTCAAAGACTGGCTGTCTTGTGTCAAAGTATATGCACTAGACAATTCTCCTTCAGTTTTTATAAAATCAATGGATCCAATGTTTTTTGAACGAAACATTGCTCTATGTCACACTGAAGAAACCCTCTTTGCTACACTCCGTGATAAAAAGCAATTGTTACTCAATGTCATAGAATAATTGCCTCTCCAACTAAAGAATGCATACGATTGCTTTCTTTTTTTCACCGTCACCTTCTGACTCTTGAAACTGCATTACATAGGAAACATCATTCAAGCTATGATGTTATGAGTATGTTTTTGGCCGACTTGTCCATAGAGATCCCACTGTCACAACTATGCCATCACCAATGCCATTTTTCCTCTTACTTGTTCTTTTTCTCCAGCTAACAATCTATTGTTGGCGTTGGAGATAACGATGGGCAGGTGTTATTCTATCAACCAAATTATAATGTTCTAAATTTATCTTTAACCTCATTGAAAGTTACTAGGGGTTGTTGTCATGGATTATTTAATTATTGTAATATTATTTTAAGAGATTTTATATATACATGAGTTATAATAATGCCAGTCTGGACTATAGTTCTACTGAAAACAGACCGTGAACATCAGTGTAACATGTACTAAGAGCTTTTTTGAATTCTTCAAGCTCTGCTTCTAGTTTTTTCTATTAAAACAAATAATCATTAACAAATGATTATGTCAGCATGTTTTGAGTTAATGACAACTCAATGAATCATTAACTATGTACACATGATATTTACGTCTCCTAGTAGGCTACAAATTTGACCCAGGTAATGTTGGAATATATTATACCTACGCTATTATGTGTTATACTTATTCAATTTGAATCTAAGGGTCTCCAAGATTATTATAACCTATGCTGTTGATGACAGAGCACATTCCAGTAATTTGTCATCATTCCTTTGGATGTTTGATCATAGACATTTTACAAGCTTGCTTCCATTTTTTCTACTGATCTGGCTGTTTGTAGTCCAATTCTTTCTTATATTTCTACAATGGCACAGCAGGTGTCAGTAATTAAACCAGTCCACTAAAAACAATAATGCACGTCACCTTCAAGTAGTTTCTGGATCTCGTTTTCTTTTTGGCGTTAATATCTGATACAGCGTTAAAGAGAAAAAAAAAAAAAAAAAACCCCAAACACCCCCCCCCCCGAAACCCCCCCCCCCCCCCCCCACAACCCCCACCCACACCACACCCAAAAAAAAAAAAAAAAAACAACACCCAACACCTCGTTGAGAAATTCTCGAGAGCTTACGGGCTTTATTTGCTCTGTCTGGTGGGTACTAATGTACTATGAAAATAATATATGTATACTTACACTTGTCTATTAATACTAAACTATTGCTTGAACTCAAGAGTATTGAAACTTGGGATTTGTGTTTATGTTCCTTTTTTACTTTACCTTTCATTTTCATCTGATTCATGAGTTATCAATTACTATTGTACTTTCTGAAGAAATTGTACTTTCTTGTAGGTGTGGTCCTTCACAGTTACGGATAGTTCTCCTGGGCAGCTGTTTGTAATGTCGTACTTTTTTTTTTTTTTCAATTGTCCACCTTTGGATAGCCTAGGCTACTCAATCCTGGATTATACTATTGTCCTTAGCTCTACACAAACAAAATTATAGGTATGTTTTATAATTAATTGTAAAAACAATAACTTTTCCTTAGTCGCAATCTTATTAAACTTAATAACTACTTTAACGTATACCACGCCCCATACATTTCCTATTCCCGGACTTTCCCCCCGTCTTTTTTGTTTTTTCCTATTGACCGCAAGGAAGATGGCTCCTTGCCCCCGCACGAGACTTACACACCTGAGCTCAGCAGAACTACTTACTGTTAATCAGTGGCGGCAAACTTTCCTTTTTATTGCGTGAGACCTACAAGTCAAAAACTAACCGAGTAATAGGTCGTAGTAAATTAAAAGATACGCGTGCTTTAACTGCACCTTGATCAGGTGTCTACCAACGCCCTTATCAAAAAGGACGCTTTAAAATATGGATTTATCTACAAGATCAGTTTTTTTAAAAAGTGTTGATCAGTCTGTTGTTTGAAACAGTAGAGGTATTGGCTGGAAGTGAGGGTGTTTTTAGTCCCTGTTGGGACGCGAGACAGGTCTTAAATCATAGCTCCCAGTCAATTATCTGTCCGCTCTTAGGGGTGATTTTTAGGGCGGTTTATCATTATATCAGGAGTGGGTTACACCCCTTTTTTGAACTAGCAATCAGGATTCATAGGTAGCCACCTTGAGACACCCAAGTTTGCACACGTAATTTTAATACAATGAATAGTTTTTAGTTTTCTCTATACATTTATAATTTATTGTTTGTTCATAGCACTTTCTATATGTGTGGCCCATGATTTAGAATAACTTGTTCCCTTTGCCTAGAATACAATAAGGAGTTACTATCAACATGTCAATATGTGTGTTATTTCAGGCAATAGATAGTATTAACTTAAAGCGGTCAATAGTCATACTGAGATCATTTGTCTCCATAATTTATGGCCCCTGAAATACAATAACTATCCCATATTTTTTAAACCACATCATTATTAATAATTTATGTACTTAAGTAAACATTTCTTTTTAATAGATGATTGAAATTGGCCCCACCAGCTTTGAGTTTGGTCCCAGATGACAGCTCCCAATTTGTTGATGTTTCCACGGTAACTCCCCTCTCTCTTGCAACAACACAGTCGACAATAGCAGCTGTCTCCCTATCAGTGCCTCGTCTATGTTAACTGAGTTGGGTGTAGGCGGTAAACGACCATTGTCTAGTGATGAAATGTATGTGTAGCAAAGCTGGTACCAGCACATATTCATGTTATTATATTTTATAATAGGTTAATTGAAGGGGCTATGCAAAGATATTCCCCGTAAAAAAGTCACGGTAAAGATAAATAGCTCCTTGTTGAACACATTACCTGTTCATTTTGACATCACTGCTATCTTGCTATCTTGTTTTACTTCATATAGAATTATTTAGATTCTCATAAGACAATCGAGAAGAAAAGACGAGATAGGATCAATACAGGTTTTGACCACTCTTAAAGATCTGGTTTCCCGACTGTAGGCAATATGGTAAGCCAAAATGACTATGTAGCTAATTCTCTGTATAATAATAGTAATTATTAATGTAGTAATAGAAAACAACATACTAATGTCTTTTCCCTATATTAAATTATATTATCTTTGTTTTCTAGGGTAGTAAAAAATTAGACAAGGCAGAGATTCTTGAGATGACTATTGATTACATTCACAGGCTGCAACAAAACCAAACCAATGGAAGAAGTGGTAATATATGAAATGGATACATGGCAGTGTGAAATGGATGCTTGGAAAACAAAATAATGCATGATAAATTGAAATGGATGCATGACTGAAATGGAGAGTGGTTTATATATGCTGTAGTTATTGGTTTTGTTGTTTAGTTCATGATATGGCTGTAGTTATTGGTTTGTTGTTTTAGTTCATGATATGCTGTAGTTATTGGTTTATTGGTTTGTTGTTTAGTTCATGATATGCTATGTTATTGGTTTGTTGTAGTAATCATTTCCAAACTCTAAAATGAACTGAAACCTATTAACTAGTACATTACTAAATGACATATCAATGTTGTAAGTTACTAATTTATAATCTCTAGATGGCTCTGGTCAACAGGACTGGCAAATGAGATCATGGCGTGGGTATTTCATAACAAGTTACTATATTCTGGAGCTAATGCTTTGGAGCAGAGCTTTCTGTAATGCTCTTCTCCTTCATTACAAAGCTATGGTCCTCTCCGGTCACTACCACTGCTACTGGTACAGGAAATCTTGTACAATCAGGTATCATCTTTGTTATGGACCATTGCTGGATGGATGGATGAACAAGTTGAATGATGAATAGATACTGGACAGATAGATGGACAATGGTGTAACATAACTAAAGACAGACTATCACTAACTCACACAAGGACAGTTAGTCTTATCAGATGAAACACTATTGCTTCTTTTGTTCCCCATGGAGGTGGATCAACAATTTGAAGATGAAACTTACGTCATCAGAACTCAAACTTAGCCCTTTTACAACAAATAGCGGCCTCGTCTGCTGATGCTAGCAGTAATGGGCAGTCCCCTAGTAAAGAGACATCCAGTACTGCAGGGACATCATCTCAGCTTCAACAACAACAACAAGCTCAGTTAGCTCAGCTTCAAGCTTTTACCTCTTGTTGCAACACAACAACAGCAACAACAACAACAACAGCAGCAAATATTTCAACAACAAGGTCAGCACCAAGAGAGTGGAAATAATGCCTCTAATAGTCAACTGGAGACTCAGACTCAACAGGTAAATGTATCCATTTCATGTCATACATGTTTTTTAACATGTAATACTGTAGATTGGGAAAGTTTAAAAAAATTCGAACATTGAACAACGTACGAAAATAAATTACATGAACATTATTACACATCAAAATATTTATAGTATATAATTCATGTGTTACATCATGGTGATACAGTGTTTTAAGGTGAATATGGCTCTTTGAGATATCTAAAAACAACAGATTGGACTTCCAGACCTAAAAGGTTCTCTATGATCTTCCATGAAGCCACAAGCAATTGCTCGGGCAAATGAAGAAGTTAGGGAGGCAAAATATTCGGGGTTAATAAATTTTCGTACACACCTCGTGTTCGAAATTTTTCTAACACATAAATTTTTTACATGAAACTTTTGTAGCGCGAAAGTTTCCCGATCTACGGTATATCTATTTGTACATCTATTATATTCAAATCCCATGCATCCATTCTGTTTGCCAAGCATCTAGTTCGTTATGCCATGTGGGTCGGTTCTAGCGTGCATACATACAAGTTGTTAGAGTAAAAGAGGTTAAAAATTATCATAGCATATTTACTTTCTTTAGATCCAACAGTTTACAACAGCTTCATCAACTACAAACGTTATTGCTCCAACATTTAGCTAATGAAGCAGGGTCATCACAGAAACAGACCACACCCGTTGAGAACTTACCTCAAGGAGATGCAACTTCTAGTAGTAATGTCACTTCTGCACAGACCATAATGGTAAGAAAATGGGTACAATGCCATCGTGTTATTTAAGATAACTTACATTGAGTTTAAGCTCAACTGATACATTGTGGAAGGTGTTTTTTTTAGACTGCTCTACTTTGTAATCTTTGGTAGGTATACTGAGTTCTTAGAAGCCTTGATTAATGCATTATATCATTGATACTATAGGGGTGTGGTTTATCATCACAAAGCAGTTCACATCAGTTCATTTATATTTTAGGTGTCAGATGCTATTGCAGGTGGAACATCACTAACAGCTGATGCACCTCAATCGGTTGAATGAGTCTCTCGTCTGCTATAACTACTGCTTTAGAACCTTCTCCTGTATACACTTCTGAAGAGAACCTTTTGGCGCAGGGAACAGAAACAGTTAGCTCCCAAATGTGGTCACAAGCAGAACATTCTCACCATGGTACATAATTGTTATATATTTGATAATCAAATCATGAATTATTAAGATGAATATAGTCAAGAATAGGTAAGAGAGTTGTCGAATATAAATAGTATCGTAGAAACATTGTGGAGGCGATGTGACATATATGTAATGTAGTTTTGTTATAGTTTACAGTAAACTATTTACTCGTTAATTTTTATGGAATTTACATCACTTTGATGTAGCATTTCTATGGTACTATGCAACCCTTGATATAATAATAAGGGGTATTGTTTTGATCCACATGATAGTCATATGATAAACCAAATTGACTTTTTCTTATAGATTCTCCCCTACTTTTGGACAGTGGTGCAGAGGGTGGAGTTCAAGAAGAGGTGGAGCTATTAGAACAAGAACACCAGTGATACATTGTTTTAAACCCATTTTCCCTTAGAGTTGTATTTAGATTGATATATTAGTAACTTTAACAAAAGATGTTTACAATTAGCTCAAAGCTATAATGATGTAGTTCCTTTTTGGTTTTATAGATATTGCTTTTATATAAGATTGTTTTTCTTAAAATTATATAAAGTATTATTGTAAAACAACATGAGAAACTATAAGGCAACAATACAAGCTGTGTATACAATATTCACCCACTTAATAAGACTGTTTAGCTAATGCTACTTTCTTTTTGTTGTCATTAGCCTTAGGATATAGCATTGAGAAGCTGGTTGTGAGAGAGGAAATGGATCCAGATGTATTTGGTGCAGCAATAAGAAAATCAAAGTCTATAACACTAACTTGTAATTGTACAGATCTATAGATCACATCTTGTATATGAATATCTCTTGACTTCATTGAGAGCAGAATGTCAGTTCTATTTTTTGTTGATTATTTCCTTCTGGTTGATCAGACTGTAAGCTACCCAACAAAGCATATAACAAGCTTTAATTAGTGTACATTGTATTGTCTTCTGTTGATTGGTATTAATTTTTGATCTCAAAACCTGTCACTGAAGTTTGTATAATTGTGCTTTAAAACAATAATCGTTTGTTCCAGTTAAATTTGTTTGTGACATTATATTACAAAGATGAAGATGTTATACTTGTTGTTAACAATTGTGAAGCTAAAATAGTTAAAGTACTGTAATATTGTATGCATTATAATTATAAGACTTAATCAATTTTTAATCAGATCAATTCAATTCAATGTTGGTCACGCGTGGTGAGATTTCCGCCAAATTGTCATGCGTTTGTACTTTGTGTTTTGTCAAAAGGAAGCATGACAGAGATGTCTTTGAAAATATAAAACGGATTCCATTTTACAAACTTATATTAGTGTACACACCCCCGTGGGTCTTCGTTGCTACGACTCGTTGGATCCTCCCTCTTCACAACTCGTCTCTTCGTTGGATCGCCCTCTTCACGACTCGTCCTCTTCGTTGGATCACCTCTCTTCACGACTCGTCACTTCGTTGGATCACCTCTCTTCACGACTCGTCTCTTCGTTCGTCGTTGGATCGCTCTTCTTCTCTTTTCATTCAGTTATGCTCATTCTTTTAATTTTTTTTTCTGTTATTTTTTATTTAATTATTATTTCTTATAATTTTTGTATCAATCAGTTCGCCAATGTTTTTTTTTCTTTTACTTTCGTTTCTACAGGACTCAAATTGGAAGCTCTTGCTCTTGTTCTCTCTGTGATTTTTGACTGTTCTCTGGCGTTCTTTGATGTTTTCGACTGTTCTCTGATGTTCTGACTGTTCTCATCCCTCTGATGTTCTCTGGATGAAAAAGATGAGTCGCTCTCCTGCTTGGTCTCTCCTGTCTTCTTCCTTCAAGCCTTCTTTCCTCTTCTTTTAATTTTTATTTTAAATTTTTTTTTGGGCTATTCAGCCCATACACTATACACACATTCACACAATCCCTATTAATTATCTCCTCCCTGCCGCCTGGCGGCCTAAAAAAAATTTTTTTTTTAATATCCAAGGCCGCCAGGTGGCGGGGAGGAGCTCTGATCTTCTAGGGTGCGTGTGTGTGTGTGCTATGTGTGTGTGTGTTGATGGTCCCTTTTCACTTCCTCTGTCTCTCTTCACTCTCTATCCACTCATTGTCACCATCAGTTCATAACTACTCTCTTTTTTCTTTCCCTGCAGGAGCAGCACTGGTGAAAAAGGTGAGCTATCTCTCCATCCCATCCATCCACTTCTCATCCATTCTTTAGTAATCCAGTTGTTTTTTCTCTTTCTTTCTCTATGTTCTCAACTGGTGGACTACTGACTGGACTCTTGGGAACTCTTCTCTTTCTTATAATTGCTGGATTGGAGACCTTCACTGGACTTCTTGGGGACTCTTCAACTACAGAAACTGTCTTTTTTTTTATTTTTAGTTGTCCTTTTTTTCTTTATTTTTTCCTTTTATAATTTGCTTAATATAAATTGGCTTTTAAAAAACAATTTTCACCAAGCTTTGTCAAAAATCATCTTAACTTTAGTTTCAAAAATATTAATAATTATTCAATTTCTTTTGAAACTCTAATACTTCATATCTTTATTAATATTAATAAAGAACTACAATCAGTTTACTTACCATTACTGTTAACATCATACTGAATACTTATAAATCTTTTTACAACTATAGTATTATGTATCATTTTAATTATTATACCTACATCAATCATTTCATTATTGTTAATTATTCTTTTAGTTTTTGCAAGAAAAATACAATTCTTTAGTTTGTATAGTATCATCTTAATATTTCTTTTTACATTAATTTTAATTAATACTCATTTTTTTCATAAAAAAAATTAAAAAATCTATTAAAGTGTTTTTGCTCGTTTCGGCGTGTGCTGATGATTGATATTTCCCGCCATAATAGTGGTCACGCGTTTTTTTTTTACTATTTTGTGTACGCGTGCTGATGATATTTTCCCGCCTAATCAATGTGTGTGTGTTTTGAAACTTATTTATTACTAATGAAAAATGTAGTGTGTGTTAACTGTGCTTAGTATTAATGGACTCTAACTTTTCTCTAAAACAATAATTTTTATTGTTTTTCTTACGTTTTTTGGTTTGTTTGTTTTGAGATGTTTCTTTACTCCATTAATGTATGCAGATGATATCATGTCAACTTGGCTACTTATCCTTCCAATGCAAGTTACTGATGTTAACTAACTATCAGCCAATTTGAATATACATTTCTATACAATTCTTTCAGTCAAGAGTACGTAGTTGTCTTTCTTAAGAGATATTGTGAGAAATTTATTTTCAATAATCAGTGAACAATAAATACAATAACAATAATAGTGACATCACAGAGTTATTAATATTATTATATAAATAAATAAGTGCGTAAATATAACATCATTTTTATGTGACACTCTGTGACTGAAAATTAGAATAAAACACACATCACAAACAGACTCAACTAAGACATTTAAAGGAGGAAAATTGGATGAGTTTTAAAGATAAAAATCAGAAAAACAAAAATGAGGTTCAAAAAATGGCAGCAACCATTTTGTACACAGATTATTACTTCAGAACTATTTATGATTAAAACGTAATCTGATGATCATTTAGTACATGGTCATTTCAAATTGACTCATCACATCATTTTGATAGGTCATATCAATCTGTTGTTTCATCTGTAACAGACATAACAGTAAGTTAACACACAACATATACATAATAAAGTAACCACAATATTACAGTAACTGTGACAGAGTCTAAAAAGGAAGTCATTAAAATATGTTTTAAACAAGCACTATTTGCTCCAGATGGACGCAGGGCAATCCCTAATTTTTGCATGATTAAGTCCATTTTTAAGACTTTGTTTACAATTATACTGTAATTTGATTTATCAATGATTTGGCTGAGCATCTTGCTATGAAATTATTTTACATGGCATGCATGGCGTTAACTCTATATATAAGCCCTGCCCTCTAACCGATAACACATTTCATGCACTAAGTCACTCACTAACCCTTTCTCTCTCTAGTCTTTGTTGCTCTTTTTAATCGTTCTCTCTCAGCCTGATCAATATTTTGAGACATGACACTGGTGCACTTGGAGAAGATTCCTAAAAATGAACACCATTATTATTATTATATACATAGTAAAATGTTTGTTTGTGAATTGAATGAATTGTAATTTTAGAGGATCAATTTTACTGACTTGGTTTCTTCTTTCTTCTGATGTTGTTGTTGTTGTTGTTTCTGTTGCCGTTGAAGATCTTCTTGTAGTTTTGGTTACTCTCTCCTAAACCAAAGAAACATTATTTTGACAGAAAATACTCTTCTATTTTATCAAACTCGATTGACTTTCAACATTACAAGATCATACAACTATTCTCTATGGCCACATTACAAATGACATATTATGTATGATATAATGTCTACTCTGCCTCTCTGCATTTTCTAATGCTTGTTTCTTAAATTGAGCAAAGCTAGTGTCAGCTGATGGAATAACAGGTTTTTTGATGCTCTGCTCTAAAGGGTTCTCCTCTAAGAAGCCAGGACTGTGGGGTGTGGTCACACTAGGTGTGACCACATTACTGGGTGCTGTGTTCACAGGGGGTAAAGTTTGAGACTTAGATGGAGTTCGTCCTAATAACACAACAGTTGCTTATTAAGTGCTACTGATGTAACTATGGCAACATACCAATGATAGAGGGCTGCAGATGTAGTCTGATATGCTGGAGCAATGGGCTATAAACAAGAATAGGTTTTATCATAAACAAGTCATAAACACAGATAAGACAGGGGACTTCTTACTTTTGTTGTTGAGGCTACAGATGGTTTTGATCTGCTTGTCTTATGAGGTCGATCTAAGAAAATAATGAAAAGTAACTCCTTTGAATTGTATATTCAATTCTCCGTTTACTTTACTGAGCCCCAAATAAACATGGTAAATAACAATAGACATGTTTTACTACAATAAACAACAACAAATCCAAAGAGACAATTATTAATGAAGACATCACATCATCACATTAGTTCCAAATTACGTTCTATGACATAATTAAGAATAGATTCATTTTACATTGTCTTCAAACTTCAAAACTCTCATTTAATGAATAATGATCATGAATGCTGTACAAAGAACAGTACTATTACTAGTATTACTAGTAATAGCAGCTGCCCTATATAAAAAGCTGGCTCCAATCACAACCAAAAAACACCAAAAATACAACCAATAGGGGGTCTACATGACCACACCCATCAACAAGCAGTTTTATGTACAAAAGTTCTTAAGAGTTCAAAGTTCAAAGGTGGGTAGTACTATGACCTTTCTCATCATCACTGGAAGAGCTTGTACTAGACCCAGTTCCGCTGGAGCTACTTTCATCTCCACTTTCCTCTGAACTGCTACTACTGTCACTGAGACGAGAAGACTTGGGTTCTTTGATACCATTATTATGAGAATCTCCTGATAAGCATAAGAGGAAGAGAGAGAGAGAGAAAGATTAACAGTCATCATTTACATATTGAGACACTCTGCATTCTAGTTTACTGATAATATTGTTCATTCAAATTTTATCTTAGGCCAACTATTAACTGTGTCTATGAAATTTTATAACACTAGGATTTTTAGTGTTAAATTGTCAATTATTTTAGCAACGTTTTCAAGTTGTATTCATAATTTTAGTGTGAACAAATTTTAACACATATCACAAAAGTCACTAAATTTAAGTAAACACACTTAATAATAAGTACATTTAAAGTATATTACAAACAGACACCTACTAACTAACTACACACAGTGTACATGGCCACAAAATTTGCTTTTATTAAATTATTGATTGACCTCATCCCCAGAGGCTGATAAAAACTAAATTAATTGACCCCAACTTTTGAGGTGTAACATTTATTTCCTTACCTTTACTCTTTGATTTTGTTTGGGTGGTTTAGCCCCACCTCCTAATTTACCACTCACATCCTGAACAAGAGAGGGAGGGAGAAATCAATAATAGCTTATATGTATGGCATAACAGTTAACACTGTGCTATGCTGTTCATGTCAAAATGTGTGAATTCGGTATGCATCATAAAACCAGTCAATATGATGATGTGTTTATATGTAAATGCAACATGCAATAATCCTCTGTAAAAATTAATTTACATGCAGCTGTCATTGACACTGACCTTAGTCTTTTCTGTAATTCGGCTCTCTTTTTAGCAGTGTCCATTGATTTGTCTATAAATAGAATAATACTACTTATTAGCTATTCTATAAATAGAATAATGTAGTAGTAGTCATTAACTATTCTATAAATAGAATACACTATTATCTCTGCTATTAAAAGTACAATAAACTTCCTTCAAGTTTTAAAAAAAATTAAATATGGTGTGTAAATAACATATCTTGTAAACACTCACTAGTGGTGGTCTTTTTTTGTTTCTTGAGAATAGAGTTAACATATTTCTCAAGCTCTCGTAGTGTAGTTGGTTTCAGCGTCTCAAAGTCTATTTCTATCTCGTCAGGACTGCTGTCTTTGAGGCCGGCTCTCTCATTTTAATTATATGAACAACACGACCTAGTTTCTCTCTCCAGGTAGTTTTGTTAATGTCAAGACTAAGCTGTCTCTTTTCGTCATAAGTCATAGGCTTAGTATCCTCTTCATCACTGCTTGGCTGCCAATTTAAGTGGATTTCTTTTTAGTAGACCTAATAAGAAAAAAAAATTTTAAATGTTCTTTCAAAAGTTGTAAATCATGTAACATTAAGAATGGCAAGGTTTGTAGAAGCTAACTGAGAAACACCTAATGTTCTATTATGTATAATAACTGTCCAAAATTTGACTGTCACTTACTTAATATCAGAAATCAAGAATTATTAGAGTTCAACTAGTAAGGGGTCTTCTGGTGTATTAACAACCTACTTACTTAGAACTCTTCTTGGCTTGTGATGCCACAGTTGTCAGTAAAGTTGATTTGGGTTTGTTTTTTTTTTCAAGTGAGTTGATGACTTGTTGTCTTTCTTCTTCTTCTTCTCTTTTGTCACAAAAGGAGCAAGAACAGAGTTAGGTTCTAATGTTATACCAGCAGTACCACCCCGCTTACTCAGAGCAGCTAGTTGCTTAGAAAACATGATCACCTAGGTGCAGAGAAAACAGAAATTATAAATTTGTATAATTTTAACTTGAGTTACATATAAAACAATCTTTTTAAAAATCACTATTATCATTATAACCTGTTCTTGAAGCTTGCTAAGTTGATTAGCTCTTTCCGATTCACTGTCTGATTCATCATCTACTTTCATTAGCATCGCTCTCACTGGAGGAGGAGTCTGATGAACCTAAGAAGGTGTGGCATCATCAATACAACATACATGCACAAGTAAAAATTACCTGTTTTTCATTTTAGGAGTAGATTTTTTTGGGAGGAGGTGGGGGAGGTTCTTCAGGCATATGAGCAAATTTTCATTTCAAATACATCCTGAAATGATAAATCACATAAACACTATGCAGAAATCACATGTAAAATTACAGGCATTTGGTCCATATATATTACATGTATATACTGTAATACAAAATGTATATCTTCTATAGGACTGCCTGGCAAGCTTTGCATACCAAAGGGGAGTCAATGAAAGTTACTCATAATTTATTTTCATGGCACATATGTACATATACATGTATTTTAATTCATTATCGTACATATGCACAACGTACATGTAATTTACGTCCATTTTTGACCACGTTCATGTTCAGGTGGATTTGTATTTGTAACAGTTAGTGAACATCAATCTCATGTCAGCTGCAAATTCTTCAGTGCTCTCATATCTCTCGATCTTCCAGCTTTTTCTATAAAGTAGGCATTAATTAGAACAATATGGCTGTTAATCTTGTCCAGATGCCCAATTGCTTACTGTAAAAAGGTGTGTTTTGATAACTTTGATCCACTTTCATGGCATTGGTGACATGATGATATGCCCTCACAAGAAAGACGACCTTTCTCAGATTAAGCAAGTGGGGGTCTGGAGATGAAACTGATAATAGAAAAAAATGGCTAAACTAATAATTATTTTCAGTCAATGAAGTCATATGACATACCTTGATTGTACTCATATCCATGGTGATTTTATGATGTCATAATAATCGTGTAATCCCAGACTGGCAGCATCTACAGGATGATAAAAAGGCCAAGCGTAGGCTTGATGTTTCTTGCTAAACATTCTTTAATGAGACTTTGACAGTATCAAGCTGTACTGATAAAGGACGTCTTCTTCCTGAGCCATATGAACTTTCTCCTGGAAGTTCTAGCTTTGGGCGTTTTTAATAGTGCGGAGTTGATTCGCGTCTTTGGGGGACAAGTGGAAGATTCACAGGTGTGTGGGGACTGACACTACTTCGGGGAGACCAGTAGGACTAGGCTGACCTGAAGAAAAGGTGTGGTTGTATACAGCCTGCCGTTTCACAACTTTTCTCTGTATGAAAAAAGGTGAAAAAAGAAATTAACTCATGCTTAAAAGGCGTCTAAGATATGCTTTGAAAAATGATAGACACTCTCGGGTATCAAACGATATTTTGGTTGATTATATGCTTTTTTAAAGCTGTAACTATGCTAACCCCAATATAACATACATATACATTTCTATAGTAAATTTAATTATAGCAATACATATTCTAATTGGTAATTACAATGCCAAGTAGCCTCCAATTTATACTACACACACAAATTAGTTTATAAAATTCTATTTAGAGCTCAGTCAGCAAGGGATTGTCATCAAGTAGATTTATTGGCTGTATCAGCGACTCTAGGTCTGCACAAGTCATCACAGCCTCTGTGAAAGATCCAGCTTATTATTAAAAGTACATATATTTTTAACCCCTTGCAAACTAATAAAAACACCAATCTGTATTACCTTAACCATGTTGAGTTGTTGTGTAGCACCTGAAGGTGGTACTCGTGGAGGAGACAATGAACCCGGTTTCCCTCTCCAGGAGTTCCAATTGTGACAGTAGATTGAGCCAGCTTTTGATTTATTTATACAACATGACACCTTCAAAAATGAGTTTTAGTATAAATTAACCTGAGTCTTAGGCTTTCTAGGTCCAGCTCTGGGACCACCAGCTTTCTTTCCTTTTCTGTCCTGGGAGTCACTTCGGATTTCCTAGAGAAACCAGTATAAGACCAAGATTACTATCAATAATAAATCATACCTCAACTGGCATCCCTTTGAAGTTTTTGTTCAAAGAGTCGATCAATCGCTTGACACATGTAGACCACATCCTACAAAATACATGTAGATATTTCCACAGCACACTAAAATTTTTAGCTATGAATTTCATTTTTTTGCTAACAATCTCTATGCTAACTATTTTTCCATTCCTATACCAGGACCTCTAAATTGCATTAGTGTGTACTAACATCACTTGGTTTATTAATAAGTGTAGCAGTTATTGAACATTGCTCTGAAAATCTTCGATAATTTCTTTTGCCGAATAGTAGCCAATTTGTTCTAGTTTTCTTTTTGATAGTACCTAGATCCATGGGATATTTTATTATATTGAAATAATCCTAAGGACTAAGAATACAAAATTGTAGTAAAGAAAAATAATTAACCAAATGTAATGATGCTACAATGGTTTGTAGAATCACGCAGAAGGGTACAACTATACAACAGTGTCTGGAGAAGCTGAAAGTTCATGATCAATATAACAACATAGAGCATTCTCTTGTGTAAACATACAAGACCCAGACAGCAATTCTTACAAAGCCATTCTTATCACATGCAAAACAAAAATAATCAAAAAAAAAAAAATTCAAAAAAAAAAATTGGCAAAAACTGCTTTTTAGAAGGGATTTCCCCAGACAGTATAGCCAACCACAAGCCATGATATGTACGATAGAAACATGCCAAGTAAAGATCCACCAATACTAACAGGAATTTTAAGTGCAACAGGATCAACAGGGGTTTATGAAATGGCCATGCGTAGATTTGGATGTCGGGGACAAAACATTCGGTGAATGTTTTAAAGATATTGCGAGTTGATTGTTAGTCTCCAGTTTTTCACTTTTGTTTTTTCAGTGTCGTCAACTTCTATTCTTTTGTTTCTGTTGTTTTATTGGAACGCTAAAAGAGGAGAAAAAAGGGAGGGGGAGGTGAGGATAGAGATGAGTAATGTTACCGTTCATAAATGACTTACTAATTGGAGGTTGTTCGCAGTCTTCATATTTTGGTGATGTTCGTCTCCACTCTTTTCCCCAAATGGTCTCCTGACAGCGTCGTCGTCGTTGTTGATGTAGCAGTAGTTGTTTCAGCTGTGGTATAGGCAGTGGGTGTGGCTGTTTATTGAGCCCGTCCCAGTCACAATAGGTGTAGTTGATAGTATAAATAGTTGTCCGTTGTAAAGCCACCAGTCAGTGAAAGTGAGGCTGAAGGACTGCCTTCAGTTTTAATGAGGGGTGTGGTTTGTGATTGTAGTTGTTGATGGTAAGCTTGTGAGAGCACTAGATTGTATTTCTAACGAGGGACATTCTGAACTGATCCACTTTGAACTTGTAATGCAGAGGATGAGTCATGATGGGAGCCACAGCAGTTGGCTGGAACATGTGGTATTTACAGTTCCTTTATAAAAGGGAACCAATTACTCACTAACATGTACACACACACACGTCTGCATTGTTTCTGTCATTTCTATTTACTTTCTATTAAGCTTTTGATGTTATAAAAGACAACCTACTAATCTATAGAATACTCAATGTAACTTAATGGAACAAAATATTGGTGACCTTAAAGCTTACTAACAAAGTACCAAACACCTCTTAACTACAACAAATGGCTTACTGTTAGCATCATCACCCTTTGATAGTCTTGTCAGGTACACTATGCATTATCAAAGGCTTTAGCAGTAAAGATGCATCTATAGTGACATGTTGAAACGGAAAGGGGGACTCAAAGGGATCGACAAGACTTTTTTTGAAAGGGGGAATGAACAGTTGAACATGCCACGTGCTGATCAAGGCCACCCCCACATCAAAACAGTGCTAAAAATGTAATCCAGTCCTAGAAATACTGTTGTATGATGGTATCGTACCCTCTGCCCGAACAGCAGAGGTCGATTCAGTATTTTCTAGACGTGATTGAATCCCTCCTGGGAGACACCCTGAATTCGGATCCATTCTGCTCCTCTTTCTTCTGCTTGTGTTCGGGCGAAAATTCGCCAACAACCGAATTGCCGATTTGTGCCTCTTATATAGTCACTTTTCAGGAAGTCACATGATACAAGTTATATAATTTCTGAGTATCATTGTAAACCTGTAATCACAAAAACCTGTCAACAGGTTTTATTGCGCCAAAAGGGAAATGTGAGACATGGGGTGAGACCATTACGTAGTATATTCCAGTTATAGAGTAAGTGAAGTTCTGTAATCATTAAATCCAAATGTCAGAAATCAGAGTAGTACCACTTGTAAGTAAGATAAATTAGCTTTATTTAAGGTCAGGGTTAGTTTTTTATTTTAAATTCCCATGAGCTGGACAAGTATACCTTTCAAATCACGAAACTTCACAATACAAAATTTCTCTTCCTTATGAAACTCTAGATGTGGTCGAAGTTGGATTTTAGTTTCAATGGGTGGGGAAAAACTTGATGCTGGACGTGTGGCTGCCTAGGGGTTTCAATGATTAGTATATATTATAATTATGATGTAACAATGTATTAATATTTGCTGATTCTTGATCTCAACAGAGAAGATCCCCCGATTTTTCCTATATCAGTGACTCAGGCCGACCACTAGGATGAATTTATTGACTGGTGTCATAAATATATGTTAGTTGTACTGTGTAATGAAAATTTTTTGAATATCTAGAGGCTCTATTACTTATGAAAATGACTTTAGTTTTCTTTCAAATTAAATTTTTAAATGATATATACCTTGAATGATATTGATCTTTAACCGACAAATTTTCATCATACAAGGGTCTAGATATCCATGCCAGCAGAGAACTGTCAACTTTAATGTGAAAAAGGTTCCAAGGTTTTAGAGTTTAGGGTCTAGAGATTATAATTTAATTCACATTAAAAGTATGGCATTCTCTGCTAGCTATTCTAGATGCAACAGCATTTCTCTTTTAGCTCCAATATCTTCATTATTATTTTCTATAGTCATTTTTCATCTTGATCCCTGTGGTGCATTGCCCTTACTTATACTGAGATGTGTGGCTACACAACACGTCCCCAATCTAAATACTCATCCACCAAAGCCATCTGCCCCATTTTATGGAAGATTTCGACGTATTACAGCGACAAGAAGGAGAACAGAACTTCTTTAGTTCACAAATTTAAAGATTGATTAAAAAAGTGATCACAGTAATTACATCAAAGTGGTCAAAGTAACAGGAGATAATATTTGTTGTGTTGGGATATTCCCCACTTCTTCTAGCCCATTTTTTCTAAAATACACATTCAATGCCGACTGGTCTAAAGTTGTAAATTTAATAATACACTAATTTTAGTTGTTTTTTGATTAATTTTGGTATGTCCAGACATTCCTTGAACTACTCTTCAGAGTAATTGTAGTTTTCTGAAAATCGTGTTTCTTTCTTTTAATGCTTTTATATTTGTCTGTAGCCCTTCTTTCCCTCTTCTAGGAGGAATGGTTCCTGATGCCCAATGCTACTGTTGATTTCTGTCACACCCGTGTCTCTCTTAAAGATTTCAACAAATTTCATAAACATTGGGATGAGCCTTTGCCGACAACTTTTTTTAACTTGCTTGCCACCCTCAATGTGGTTATTTGTTTCTAGAAGAGATTTCGTCTCAAGACATTCCACAAATATGGTGAATGTAGCCTTGGTAAATTAAGCACCTCTTTTTGCGTTTGTCAAAAATTCCTAACACTTGGACTGTATTCTAATTCTACAACCCTTGAATTTACAACTACTATGCGGCTTCTGTAGACAATTGCAAGACTAAAATATGACAGTAATTGCTTGTATTTAATTTAGCCTACTTGGTAAAAAAACGTGTTACCTGCTCAAACTATCCACTACATTAGAACATTTAGCACTGAAAATCTGTATTTTAGACAAAATGGGATTAGACAAAGTGTTACTAAACAACGTTTGGTTTAGTATAGACAAACAATTATTAGTCAGTTTGTAAGTTCTGCTAAAAAAAGCCCTTTGCGCTATTGGTGCTCACCCTCACTGACATCCCACGTTTCATACGTTTATTGTGAGAACCAACTGTTTCCCCTTAAACATTTTTATAAACCTAAGCATAGTACACTATCATAACTTGAAACCCAACTGTCACCCAGGCTTCTGTACTTCAATACCTATTTAATGTTTATTGGTATATACTGGAGCTTTTTATGTAGTGTGGATTAATTATATAAAGGAAGTACTTATTTGTGTTACAAGTCAATTGTATTTATTCATAGAGCGATTTCCATCTTTTGAGACGATATTTTTAAACTTGGACAGTTTCAATTAAGTATCATATCATTTAAGGGCTTATCTGCTAACCTTTGTCTATAATGTCTATACTCTCTTAGGTGGATGACCAATAGAAATCAAGGCTTATTATGCTGGCATGTCTTAGGAGCAGCCCATGTTTTCATGCAAGAGTGTGGCCATCAGGTCATTGTTTGTGACACTGTAAGTCATAGAAAACTCACGTCTTCTTTTTTCCATAGAAACTCACTCAGTAGTTTCCATGAGAAACTCACTCATTAGTTTCCATAGAAACTTTACTCATTAGTTTTCTGTAACTATCTCTCATACAATTTTTATAGGTGACCCTTATAATATGACACCAGATAGACATTTGGGGTAGGATATGTTTTGTAACTGAGTACTGGTTAAAACCTTTTTTCGTTACAGGTCAGCCTGGATTGACAAGTGTAAACCGATCTTTTGATCACTGAGTCAACGTATGCAACAACAATTAGAGATTCAAACGGTGTGTAAGTATTTGTTAATGGAAAATGACATGTTTTTGTCAATTGATTTAAGAACTGGTTGTCGCGAAGAGACTTTCTTAAAGAGACCTCATGAATGCTTAGAAAAGAGATGGAAAGGTACAGAGAACAGACCCTAAAATAACGTTATGATGATGATAAACCTTAGGTACTTATTCCAGTGTTTGCATTAGGTAGAGCACAAGAGTTATGTATTCTATTGAGTCATACTGGTGGAAAAAGTTAGTATAAGGTTGTAGAATTACAACTGTTATTAATTATACATAGGAAAGAATGAACTTGAAGTATCCAATTTATTTCTCCACTGGATTGACTGAAAAGGTAATTTATTATAGCATTGTAGGATGAGCTCCTGCCTCTTCCTCTCATCCTCTCTTCTCTCTCTCTCTCCTCGACCTCTCTCTCTGTCTCTGCTCTGTCTCTGTCTCTCCTCTCTCTGTCTCTCTCTCTCTGTCTCCTCTCTCTCCTCTCTGTCTCTATCTCTGTCTTCTGCTCTGGTCTCTGATCTCTCTCCCTGTCTCTCTCGGTCTCTCTCATCTTCCTTCCTTGTCTCTCTCTCTCCATCTCTCTCTCCTCTCTCTCGCTCTCTCTGTCTTCGTCTCCTGTTCTCTGTCTCTCTTTCTCTCTCCTCGTCTATCTCTCACTCTCTCTACGCATCTCCACACTTCCCTCTCTCTCTCTCTCTCCCTCTCCTCTCCCTCTCTCTCCTCCTCTCTCTCTGTCTCTCCTCCTCTCTCTCTCCCTCTCTCCCCTCGCCCCTCTCTCTGGTCTAGCCCCTCCTCTCTTCTCCCCCTCCTCTCTCTCTCTCCCTCGCTCTCATCTCCTCCCTCCCTCCTCTCTCTCCTCGTCTCTTCCTTCTCTCTCTCTCGCTCCCCCTACCCCTCTCTATCTCTCTCTCTCTAATCTTCTCTCCATCTTCCTTCTCTCTCCTCAAAATATTCTCAATCAGTGGGACTATCGTTGGACTAAAAAATCAGCGAACACATTTGTCAAACGAAACATGTTTGACTTTAACATATCAAAGTACTTCATCCAGTACACATAATATAATCATATAAACTCTATTGTAGCCTTTGATCGATCCTACATTGATCAACCAGGACCAATGGTAAGAACAAAACCCTGTAATTACAGGTTCTATTATTATAGTAATTATTATTATTACAATCTTTGTTATTAGATTGTATTTGCCACACTAACTGGTATGCTTCATGCTGGCCTCTCTCTGTGCTCTCCATCAAATATTTAAGAAATGGGCTGAAGAATGAAAGAGAACATGTAAGATTGGATAATGTCTACTCAAATGTTGTTGATACTCTTTCTCTCTCATCTCCTAGCTTATTATGAGCCTGGTTATGGTGTAGCTGAACTATTGGTCACAAAGTTCTATCGGGTATGCAAGAAAGAAATAGAAATAGATAAAAGCTAGTGAGTTAAAAAGAACATTGATAAGTTAACACAACTTGTTTTTGAAATGATAAAACCCCTATAATTTAAACCCTTTATATATTATACCCAGGTCAACATTAGACTCTCAGTACAGGTATATGTCATTTCAGGTAACTTCGAGTTATTAATAAATATATCATGATTTGTCACATTTATTTAGTGCTCATGCTGATGCTAAAGGACTAATGGCAACTTATACAACTAGTAAGGTTATTGTACAACAAGGCTATGTTCTATGATTTATTGTTTTGAAATTTTGTAGGCGAGCCAAGGAATGTTCTATTAGTGCATGGAGAGGCAGACCCCCAAAGATGAATTTCTAAAGCAGAAAATAAATGAGGATTTGGTACTGTTTAAAGATGTTGTGAGGAGTCATTTTGTGGTATTAACTTTAACTTTATAAATTAATGACTTGTCATGATTATTATGGCTCCTATAATAATACATTGTATCTTAGTTAAATGTAATGTTTTTTTAAAAATTATGAATAATAGACTTACGTTACATGAATGAGAATTGTTAGCAGAGTATTACAGTAAATTATATACTTTAAATAAAAAACCATTTGTTGTTAATGTTGACACACTTTAATATACAACAAAAATTATTTTAAGTCAAAATCTAATAAAAAACCATGACTAAAACATAATTTTTAACTACGTTCATTTTTGTGTTTATACCTAAACTTTCTTTTCTGTGGACAATAGGTATTAACTGTTACCATGCCAGCCAATGGAGAGACAGTTGCCATAGCAACCACTCCTAACATTTCCGTGGATATGTCCAGTGTCTTGTTCAAACGAGCACTGGGAAGAAAGTATAGGTAAGTCATTATACGGGCAATATGAACTAAAGTCCGGAATCCTCCCTGGTAGTCCCTGCTATAAATCAGGAAGATGTTATTTAGATATTAAAAGAAACTATTTAATACTGAAACCATTTTAACTCCACTGTAAAAACACATTAAAATCCACCAAATATGAAACTTACAATTTCCACATGTAATTGGCAACTTTGGCAAAAAACAATTTCCTTCTAAAAATTTGAAGATTATGGGTTACAGTGACCATTTTCTTCTAATTTAGAAAGAAAACTGTTTGTTGCTGTAACTACTACTACTCCAATTTATTGCAAAAAAAGTCAAGACCCACCAACATTATCACTAAAAGAGTGCTATTTCACTTGTTATACAATAATATAGGTACGCCCTCCACTCAAAACGCACCTTTCCCTGTCTCCCAAAACACTGGGCCAACATTGAAGGACTTCTGTGATGAGAAATGACGGGTAATAATGACATTGTTATATATAATAGTAATAATAAAGTTGACCACGTTTTTAGGGTCTCCAGCTTCTTGCTCTCCTCTGAAGTTTCAGGAGGAGTTAGGCTTACCTCCACATCAAATTAAGTTCAGTATGCGTTAACTTTAGACAGTCACTTTGTAGCTTTGCAGACGAAAACCTCATGGATATTTAACCACTACAGTTTACAAAGTAGAGAGCACCATTTAGTTAATATACAAGTTAACCACTCTCTCTTTTCTCCCTCATTCCCTCCTCGACTTCTACCAGATCAAAAGGTCAACTAAATCTACTGACAGCAGTCAATACATGTTACAAACTAGCTGGCACAACTGTTACATGGCAATCATAGAGTTTCATCCACATTTAACTTTGTCATTGTCGTGGGCATTACACGGTAACAAAATAAATAAAGTACGTGTACTTTTCTTTTTGAACATCCATCAGGACGACCATATTGGAGTGTACTGGCAACTAATTTATCAGAAAATCTACCGAGAATAAAACATTTTTCTAATTATTAAATGGACCCCAATTCATCTATGTCACATGACATGCATACTTCATGTACATATAGTTTTGTATAGTTACTTATGATGTCATTTGTTTAGTTCGCTCCGTCCCAGATTAGGAGTCTGGGAACGAGACTATAATCATGTGTTCCACTCAAGAAATGTAATATAACGTGGTATATTAAATATACATGTCCAAAACACAAACATAAAATAATAATTAATAATACACACATAACAATATTATAATACAAACCTCAAAAGAATGGGAATGAGGGTAATTAGGAAGAGTCTGATTATGAAATAAATTATAATGCACCAGATCAGTCTTCAAGTGCCATAGTATTAATACGTACAGACACAATTATATACATTATTTAGTATAATATATTATAATAATGGTATATAATGATGATGGGGGTTAACTTTTCTTGCCTCATGTAAAGCATGTGTCAATCCAATTTGAGAGGAGAGAGGAATGAGTAGACTAAATTTATAAATTTACAGAAACAAGTTGAAATAAAGAGCCGAAAGGAAAAGAAGTGAACAGAGATGGGAGAGGGGTGTGGTTTGTTAAAATCTAATCAAAGGGGTTTCTCCTCCTGTAGAAATTTAATAAACATAGTAAAATTTATTATTAACTCTAATTTTTGCAAAAATTATATTCTAGTCCCAATTGTTTTTTGCAATAGAGCAAATAGTATGCTATAAATGTAAATTATTAACCCCTTCATCACTCCATAACACCAACTCTAGTGACTGATATAAATTATAATCATGTTATAAATTACATTACACTGAAACTGAAGATGTGTATATATTAAGGAGAGTTCAAAGGTAAGAGTGTAATATAGGTCAACCACTATTGTTATGTAAGTGACTTGTATGGTACACATACCTGTCTTCTTAAAATGGCTTCTTCGTTAATGATGGCATCTCTAATCACATGCACCCTTGCTCAGCAAGTGCTATACTCTCTGCAGTAAATTTGTATAATTACCTATGATAGGGGATACAATAGTCATATATAGTATTAGAGCTAAACTAGGTAGGCATTATATATATATATATATATAGAATACCTTATGATTGTTCGGTAGATAATTGGGAGACAAGACCACAAAAAAAAACCAAACTTGATATTCAAGTTGAATCAATAAAGAAGAGAATGGTATACTGTGTGTGTGTTTTTATGGACAAAATTTAATAATGGAGTGTTCATCAAAACAAAGATCCAATGTTGTGAAGGAAATGAGGCTATAACTGGTTGATATAAATTAAACATATATAAGGAAGTTCCTTAAATTAACTTAACTATGATCTCAACTACCTTTGTCATCGACTATTACAAACTGTTGTGTCCTTGAGTTTCATGATGGATCCTTATATCTCCACGACTACCAAACAATTTAATACCTTTTAATTTAGACATTTTTACTAGTAGAGAGAGAGGGTGGGAGAGAAATGAAGATGATTTACTAAATGCAAGACTTACTGGTTCTTAGAGTTCTTGTATTTGGCGGAAGGAGAATAATTAGTCTAAGTAGGTTAATTGTACCCAAAAAATCGTGACTAAATTGAGCTGAAAACAGATAATGTCACAGGTCAAAGTACATAGTAATACATATCCACAAATTTACACGATAACAATGTAATAACAACATAAGTACACTGATGTTTACATGTTTACAAGTCTCTATTCATCTGTTTGTCTATCTATACATACTATATTGATTGCTGTTTACCTGACAACAGCTTTGCCTTCTTTTTTCAGTACCCTGCGTTTTAGGATCCCAATGTTTTTATATTAATTAGCAGTATTGATATGAATAATTTACCGTCATGAAGGACCTCTGCATCATCTAATGCATTAACTGGTAGGAATTCTTGCTCACTAAAGGGCAGTTTATTGAAATTACCATTACAATACTGAGAACTTACTAGGAATCTTTTAAGAAAATCTCAGATTCTTCTTTTAAACTACTGAACCTCTACACTGGAGCTACTGCCAGTTGAGAGCGGTGGGTGAAGACTATGTGTGTGAGTGAGGGAGGAAGGGAGGGAGAGAGAGAGAGAGAGAGAGAGAGAGAGAGAGAGAGAGAAGAGAGAGAGAGAGAGAGAGAGAGAGAAGAGAGAGGAGAGAGAGAGAGAGAGAGAGAGAGAGAGAGAGGGGGAGAGTGGAGAAGTTAAGGGTTCAGTTATTTTGTTAATTTCTGTCTTATCAATCAGCAGAACCAGGTGTTGTATACCACCAGTAGTGTACAGTAAACGTGTCATCTAACAAGCTATCATCTAACAAACAAGTTGAATGCTGTGGGAAGATCAGGACTACCTCCTCGGACTGTTGTGAAATCCTTGTTTACCATTACAATACCCAAAACAGCCAATAACACTGTAAAAACAATAGAGGACAAGTTAACAAGTTATGAAGAGTTGTATGTAAAAGCAACAACCAGTATAGCACAATCTTGCACAACATCTAAAACAATCTTCCTCTTTACCAAAAAGATAAACAACCAATTGTGTGGATCATATTAGAGGATATCTCTCTTTACTTAGGCCCAATTAAGTAGTAGATTGATTTTACATTATCATTATAATATTATTACATATAAAATGATAGCCCCCACAATCAACACTAACTTGTTTCCTAAGCTCTTGTGAGATTTCAAATGGCCTGCTCTTCTTCTACCCATCAAACTTGGAAGCACTCTTCACTTTTTACTACCTAAAAAGTCCAATGTCCATGGTTATTAACCTTTCCTCCTTCAGACTGATTGACTCCGACGCCAATCCTCCATTACCAGAGTGGCGGCTGAAAATTTGGCGGTAAGTTGATCCTTTTATTTTAACTGATGAAGCTGTTGATTTATCAGCAGAAGGTACAGTAATTTGCATTGTAGGGTGGTTTAAATGGTTCTTTTTTGGGTGTGTACCAATGTCAGACTCAGAATATCTGCTTGACAGAGGTCGTCTTGGAGGAGGTGTTGCCAATAGTAGAGATTATATTGACTGGTCCAGGGTATTCTGGTTTTAATGGAGTGTGAGAATCTTCTTGACCTTTTAGAGTTTCTAAGTGGATGATGCGAAGGATGAGACCGCGAGGAGCTGGATTACGGAAAGTCTACTACTGAGTGTTGTTTTTTCGGATTACTTGCAAGTGGTTCTCTTTGAAGTGACATCCCTATAATAAGATTATATAATTATAAAAATAAATATCTAACCACCCATCCATTTATCGTCTATCCATTCATCTATCAATACTATTCATCTATCCATTTATCAGTCTATCCATTCATCTATCAATACTATTCATCCTCCATTTATCAGTCTATCCGTCCATCTAATCATACTATTCATCCATTTGTCAGTCTATCCTCCCATCTATCAATACTATTCATCCCTTTATCGTCTTCCAACCATCTCAATTACTTGTAGTTGTCATCTTCAAAAAATTTCTGTAATTCAATGTATAAAACAGATTTCAGATATTTTTGAATACTTTTATTAGGCATTAAATGTTATCTATTTAAAGACATTGAACATTATAATAGAATAACACTAAAATACTGACCATATTTTGAGTTCTGACAAAACACTCAATGAAAAACAGATTTTTTCAGTTTCCGGTCCTGAAATAAAAATGATATATATCATGTTCATTCATTGAACACTCCATCTAGGAGTACTATCCATCCATCCATTAGGAGTCCATCAATGCATCCATCCAGGAGTCTATCGCATCCTCCCATCAGGAGTCCATCCAATGCAGGCCATCCAGGAGTCTATCCATCCTCCATCCAGAGTCTATCCATCCATCATCCATCCAGGAGTCCTCCAATGCTCCTTTCCATCATTCATCCATTTACCTTAACATATCTATACAATCTTCTTCACTAATAGTAGAATGTTTACTGAGAGATCAAATAAACCAGGTCACGTTGATGTAGACCCAAATGTGGTATACATGCACTTGTGTTGGTAAGCATGTATGTGCTCTCGTAACGTGCCAATGTTGAGAAGAAATTGTTGTAAACAAACAAACAAAAATGTGATGAATGAATTCATTAATAATTATTACTTACTAGTTTTCTTCTTCTGATATGAATTCAGTTAATCTATCAAAATGATTTTTTTATCTTTTTTTGGCACATTCTGAGATATTGCACACATGAGAGGAGAGGAGGAGAGAGAGAGGGGGAGATGGGGGGGGGGGGGGGGGGGGGGGGGGGGGGGGGGGGGGGGGGAGAGAGAGAGGGAGGGTGTGGGGGGGGGGGTGGGTGTGTGGGGTGTGTGTGGTGTGAGGCGGGGGGGAGACCGAGAGATGAGAGAGAGATGAGAGAGAGAGAGAGAGAGGCGAGAGGAGGTTGTATGTCAGACATCATATACAAACTACTCATCTACATACCTTCCATTCGTTGTTGTAGCCGGACTTAATAGGAGAGGACTCTGTAGAGCAGATACCAACAGCCACAAGACTATGTAAATTATATTAATCTTGTAATCGACGAGATAACTGTATATAAATGGACAAACTATCTCAGCTCGTAACTTGACATTAGACTCATTCAAAATATTCACGAACTACCAAGAAACTAGTCTATAGAAGAAACAATACAACATAAAAACTCATAAACTATATTGTGTTTGCATTGAGAATGACTGCAGTTTAGTGGAATTTCATTATGACATATGTCATCAACCTAACTGGGATATGGTTGTTGTAGTTACAAAGTTTTTTTGAGCCATATTGAAATTTTACGTGGTTTTTGTTCATCCTCTTCTTGCTTAATCTACTTTTACTATTAAAATATTTTTGGCAGTTTCTGCTGAAGCTGGAGAATTTTGCGCAAGTTGTTGTTTAAATTATAATATGATGATTGGACACAGTGGAATGTAAAGAACACTACTCACTTTATATAAGATTTCTTTTATGGTTTACAAACTTTAAATAGCAAGCTAGTGCTCTAGTTTTTTTATAAAATTTGCAGACTTACAGGGCTATCAAATGGTACAAAACATTTCTCTCTAGTTCATTCCTAGCCAGAACTACAATACTGAGTTTAGTGATCACACTCTTAACATGAACAGAGTACAGTACATAAATATGTGTTGTTTTAGTTAACAATAACTAAACTAAAATTCATTTTAGTAAGCCTAAATCTTTTTAGTATTAACTAAAATAAAAATAACTAAATCTATTTTGCACAAACTTACTTTAACTATAACTAAAAACTAATATTTCATGCATTTTAGTGAACAATAAATTTTACACAATGGATATGAGCAATTTAATACTTCATTGAGCTTGAATAGTTGATAGTAACACTTATTCAGCTTCCATTAGTTTCAAGATGGCTAGTTCTAGTGCTTCTAAAGCAACAATAGGTTGTCCCAAAGGATTTATTTGGGACTACTTTCATTTTTATAAAGCTGAATGCTCTAGCAGGTGTATTTTTTAATGTTGATGGTGAAAACAAAAAAACCTGATATTTTAAAGGAACTGCGAAAAAAAGAAGAAAAGAGAAAAAAGAGAAAGCTCAGAACCAGCAGCATCATCTTTACAAAATGTTCTGAGACTGAAAGACAACTGTCTTTGAAAGAATGTGTTGGGAAAAAGATCTATGATGTGAAGAGTGAAAATATAAGAAGATTACCAAAAAGCTGGCATTTTCATTGGGAAGCACAAGTATGCATATAGCATTGTTGAAAGCTAGGAGTTCAAGGATTTTAGTGATGAGCTAGACATGTCATACAAAGTCCCCAAGCCGATCAGCTTTGAGCAAACAATTAAACTATAACTAAAACTAAAACTAAAACAAATTATGCTAACTATAACTATAACTAAAATTCATTTACATTTGTAGATTTACTAAAACTTTAACTAAAATCGCTGATCAATTTAGTAAAATTACTATAAACTAAAAACTAAAACTGTACCTACTTACTAAAACACACTAGGTACATAAAGTATTAAGACTATATACATATTATGGTAATATTTTATCTATTACTCTTACAGTGATTGAAGCGTTGTGAGAAAGCAACTATATTAGGAGCTAACGTCTGCTTGTCCTTTTTGTCCAACTACAATTAGCGAATTCTTCTCTTCTAATGCCCTTTAATAATGCCAAAATCTATGAGTGTTAATGTTCCTGGAAATGAGATATATGTAATTGGCACATGGACAGTTGTCACATGCCCATGTTTGGTAAGTAGACGACCTAAACATGTACATGTATATAACTTTCCAAACCACATTACATGTATACAACTTTCCAGTGTACACTTCCAAAACCACATGTTGGTATACAAGTCCAAAACCTGTACACTTCCAAAACCACATACATGTATACAACTTCCCAAAAACCTGTACACTTCCAAAGCCACATACATGTATACAACTTCCAAAACCTGTACACTTCCAAAACCACGATACATGTATACAACTTCCAAACCTTTACACTTCCAAACCACATACTTCTTCCTAATACAACTTCTTAAACATTTGAAAACATAATGTTAAATTATGTATCATCACTTACAGCTATTTTGTCAGGAGAGAGACTCTCTTATATTAAATCATAAATAGGATCAAAACTATGACTCCGATAAATACCCAGTTCAATAGTATCAGAATAAACTCGAGGAGAAGGGAAGCCATCCATCAACGGTTTATCGCTCTACAAAATACAGAGAGTATCGGAACAAACATATTAGATACACTACAGTATTTAGATATACTACAGTATATTAGATGTACTACAGTATATTAGAGGAGTACTACAGTATATTAGATGTACTACAGTAGTACAATTTGTCGGAAAACGATTGAGCGTATCAGTATGTATGATGACCCACATGTACATGTTGTACACAACAAAGAACATTCCATTAAAAACAGAAGGACAAAGAACAACCAGTCCATTACGGAATAAGTACTGACACAATTGATATCAACCTCTCTATATATATGTACCCTATACACCCTCTTACATGTACATTCACCCTCATATATATATATATACCTCTATTTGCTACATGTACCCTCCTATAGGGTATACTCTCCTATACACCCTCTTGTACATACCCGGTCCTACTTGTACTGTGTTATACCTAATATAAACATTCTTCTACACACCAAGGTATACTTCTAATGTACTATCTTATAACATATTGTGTATGTATGCGAACTTTTCGACATGTAAACACAAAGAGGATGTCCTAAATTTCTAATACCCTCAGTATATAATAGACCCTATACAAATATAAACAATATCTTGGAGAGAAATAAACAGATTGTACATTGACAGATCTTAGTATAACGATATTCATAGTCAACAACGAACTATATATCCCTAAGTACTTGACCTACTTCTTCTTGACTCTGTTCTTCCATGTCAGTGTGTAGAAGAGGAAGGATAACCATTCTAACAACAAGACTATGTTCACCATTATCAGTATAAGTAATAACAGAATGCACTACATCTATTTCCACATTATCGGGACTAGATAAGTGTATTGACATGAACACCCACGTCACGATCTTCATCACTACTATCCTCAAAATTGAAACATGTTGGGGGTGATAAATGTGACATCACTAGAGAAAAACAAAAAATGAAACTATAACATATAATTTGCACAGTACAGTAAGTCATTACTATTACATCATTATGATGTAATATATACTAAACAATACAGATTGCATCATCCATCATAACCACTAAACTGAAGATGACACAAATCACATGATGTTATTATGACATCATAACATAGAATATGATCTATATGGTAAGTATGAACTATGTACTTATGACTATAAAAAGTTTTATGAGTACAAGGTTACTGCATAATGTGTGCCTTCCCTAATGTTAGTTATAAATCATCAGTTTTATACTTCACTATAATGATGTCTACTGTAGTTCTTTCGTCATACCAGCATACATGTGTACATACATGTACATTATTACCCTGTATTTAAAGTTGCGAACTTCTTTAAATAAATACAACTCGTTATTCACAATGATTTTTAATAACACCATGTGCTATTGAATATGATATATATCTATTTGTAAATATCCATGAGGATATTGACAAACCTAAGTGTGCAATAAGTGTGATTGTCTTTCTCAAAGTGTCCCCCAAACAGAACATATTATTTGTCTAAGATCATATTAACATGCAACACATAAGCATAACTAAAACTGGTAGACCTCCACAAACTCTATCAAACAAACTGAACATTTCCTAATGTTTGTTCTAACAAATCATTACACATATCTTCACTTTATAATCAGAACATCATAACAAATCAATAAAACATAGACAATTTATATAAGAACAATGAGGTCATTATGTACACAGGTTTCTATGACCTTTACAAAATGGATGATGTTCATGACTTGACAACAGTTATAAAGGGAAGGACAACACCAGAAAACTACATGTATTACACATGCACTGCAAATTGAAATAGAAGAATGTCATCTGAACACATAAAAATGCTAAGATCTCTCCTTATAACTAACTGTTTGATTTCTTTTAAGAGCTTAATTACCATACCAGATAGTGAAGTATTCACGCATTCTCAATGAAAGGATGTTCGCTATGATTTGTTGATATTTGTTGAATAAACAGGAGAACAGCCCAGGGACAAAAATAATGTGTATCATACCACTCAGTAATATGTTAAGAAATATGAATTGTATAACTGCCCACGCCACTAATGCTTGTAAAATTGATGAAACAAAAAATAGCTTGTAGAGATACAAATGTATCACTGGTAAGTTCTAGACTAACAAACCACCCCGTACTTTATGATTTACAATAGCTATCATTAGTAAGCTATAGGACTAGTGAACATCAGTACTTACAACAGTGACCTAGGATAGCTATCATTAGTAAGCTATAGACTAGTGAACATCAGTACTTACCACAATGACCTAGGATAGACTAGTGAACATCAGTACTTTTACTACAGTGATCAAGGATAGCTACCATTATTAAGTTATAGACTAGTGAACATCAGACTACACACGTGACCTACGATATCTACCATTAGTAACTCTAGACTACGTGAACATCAGTACTTACTACAGTGGATCAAAGGATAGCTACATTAGTAAATCTAGACTAGTGAACACCAGTTATTTACTACAGTGACCTAGGATAGCTACCATACACATAGTATCATTATTCACAATTAAATTATTGAAACAAGTAATTAAATAATATAAATGAAATTGTTAACTTGGTTACCACAGCAAGCTTTGTCTTTCTCTAAGAACAACTACTTAACAACTAACATGATGATATCTATTTAGTAGTATTAATACAGTTAAACGTGACGTCCATATAATACAGGTAGATTTCCTCAGTACTCCCATTGACAGCAAAACGATTTTCCATTGTAGCTAACAATTCATTATCATACCTAGCCTCTCTGAATAGGAACTGTAATATTTAGTTTTCCATAGAAAAAAAATCAAGCAAAAGTTGTCATGGTTAGTAAAACAAGGATCTTAATTTTCCTATTATTAGCTATATGGTGTTACTTGAAAAAATTTAAATCAGGAAGAATTTTTTTGTTACAAGAGACACAACCACCAGCGCTTCACTTTGATCACACCATGCGTCACTTTGATCACTGTCATGTGACACTTTGATCACAATTGGAGAGTGGGCAGAATGCTTTAAAGAAATCATACAAATGCTACTACAATCAAATTGCAACAATAATATAACTTCATGGAAACACTCTCTTGACTTCAAACTTCTTTTTTACCTCTATTTTATTGGTTTGTTGTGTATACAAACTATATTGGGTTCATTCAATTTGTTTAAAACTTTTAACAGTATCTGTACTTTATCGAGGCCTATTTATCATTCATCCACTTCTTTGACACATCATCTGTATATCATATCAATACTAGGGAAGATAACTACTAAGACAATGCAGTTATCTTCCAGCTGCTCTCTCTCTCTCTCACTTGAGAAAGAGAGATACAAGAAGGCTTTCTATAACAATATCAACCTTTTCAGGACTTTAATTCTTGCACTCACCTTGTTTTTATATTAGAATACCTTTCTCTCTGCATAAGCTGCAATCTGGAGATTCTAATCAGTACAGGCTCTAGAAGAAACTTGGTAAGTTTATTAAATCAATATCCGGAACATTACGGCATTTTACGGACTAAATCACGTGTTCAACCTAACCAGTGGCCACTCCTATCAGATTCACCGATATAGGATTTTGCATGGTAAGTAGATTAAGTAGCAGACAGTTGTCAGGTGACGCTTGCAATTGGGCCCCAATCACACTGAGAGCATACTAACTTGTAAATAACCACATTCCTTCTTGTGAATATTCCCCTTTTATGTAGGCAACAAACGGGTGTGGATTCTTCCCTATCTCAAGACGATCTAACTGTCTTAGCTCAATGCAACCAGTAAGTTTTAATAAGGAAACAAAGTATGAAAATAAATCATATTGTATTAATTTTTAAGCCACGCCTATTAATATATACATGTGTTTAATGAATGTATTTATAGATTTCTTTTTCGCATACAGTAGCGTCTGAAGAGAGTCAAGTCCATTCTACCTAGAAAGCCATCTTCATCGTATCCTTTGTGGAGAGTATTGACAATGACACTGCTATAATACAAGCATCTGTGTTCATGAAGATGGTGTCCATATCGATCAATACCATCATAAAATAGAATCTCAGGTGAGTGTGTACATGTAGATAACATGTGATACACCATCGATCATTAAGCCACGCTACATAACATCCTATACCAGTTACTGGTTACTGGTACTTGAGGTAGCCAATAGTAGTTAAATCAACCATACCTAATGACCCATAATTATGTCTCCAATGTGTTACATAATATTACTATAGTAATTAATGAAAAAGTACATTTAAATGTAATTAAGTGGCACAAAGTACACCGGGTAATTATTAGCAATTAGATCTGCGCACCCCCCCTCCATTGAATAGCCATTTTACAAGAGGGGCTTTGACATACCTAGTATCAACCTGCATAAGGGGGATATTATCAATTACTTATCTGCTGATTGGCCCCACACACCCTCCATTGACATAGCATGTCGTGAACTCTGCTCTGATATGACCAGTTGTCTACACACACACATACACTAGGGGGATACCTTCAAATTCAATTTAATATTATCTTCCACACACACACACACACACACACACAACATTTGTATATCTAGAACTTTACGAGTATCTCGGATATTCCATTCCTGGCCCGTCCAATTCTTTCTCAGTACCACTGTGTTTGTTATCCTCATTTTAGCCTTTTTGAGTACCCTTCATCAATCAATATCTCTTCAGATTTTCGTTACAATGACTCCACCCCTCACCTTAATCAACCTCCATGTGGAGCCACTGAAGTATCGAAATTGTTTGTTTGTTTATATTTTTAATAAAATGGATTGTTCAGTGTTGGTTAGTTGGTTGGAGAAGATTCATACGTCAACCGTGGTTAGTTCTATATGCGTTTTATGGTCGTTTTCTCTCTTTTTTTGATCTCTTCATTTCACTTGGTTTTTGTTTTGGTGTTGGACAAAGTTGTCTCGGAGCAACTTTACGTATCCGTCGATTTTTTCGGCCATTTTTCTTTCTAGTACCTTCAAGTATAATGAAAAATTCATTAAAGCAGTTTCGAGGACAGTTTATACACAATCTCTAATGTCTTAGTTCTGTTAGTTTCTACATATCTATGTATTTGCTATGATAGGGATGTTAATATTTCCCAGAAAAATACCACATGGTCTATTCAACAATATCTCTAATACTAGCAGTAATGACTCTTCAGACTATAGTTACTATGACTCAGAATATTGTTGGACATGATGATGAGTCAGATACAATGAACAATTTCAGTTTTTTTTATGGTGACTTTAGTCATAGAGAAGGCCGGGCATATTTCAATTCAGTTGAAGACTCTCTCGTTAGTTTTATTGGTTTTCCTCACCACGGCAAATAATCCTGATGTTATGAACTAAAATCTACCAATACAATCGACTATCATTCCTCTATTCTTTCTTTTCCTTTCCATTGGTCTCTACCTTATTTTGAACCTCCTCACAGCTGCAGTCTACTCAGAATTCAGAGGTTTTATAGAACAATCCATGCAGTCTAGTTTTTGTTCGCAGACTGTGTGGCATTTCGTGCTGCATTTGCCGTTCTTGCACGAAGTACTGGTGGGCAGGCATGCCTCCAAATATTTAGTGAGACAACTGTTACAAAAAGCAAAAATACCTCCTAATCAGCTTCCTGCCATGTACACACAACTAGAGACCGTTAACATAGACTCTGATTATGTTTCATGGGAGAATTTCCGGGCCATTTTTGATCTGATTTCTAAAGAAAATACCAAGAGATACTTACCTACAGACATCTCAGTACTACTCACGTGTGAAAATCATGGAGTTAATACAGAACTAGTACGAAACAAATACTTTCAATATTTTCTCTATTGGAATGACCTTTATACATGTTGCTGTATTGACAATTGAAATGGAGATCGATTATGTTATGTTGTATTACATAGCAACTCATTTCTGGCCTACATTAATTTCTTTTATTTTTTCTACTACTTCTTTGAACAGGTGATCAAAATAATTGGCCTCGGACGACGGGGATATTTTCTTTCTCTGCCAACATTTTTGAAGGCATTATTACATTGGGTATCTTGTTTACTGAGATTGCCATTCTTGTTGGTTTTGGACATCCGTTTCGACACAAGTTACATGAACCAAACAGCTATTCCACTCTTATACGTGTTATGAATCTACTTATTGTTTTTCGTCTCTTGAGAATAATTCCTCAATTTCAATCTATCTCATTCGTGTTTGGAACAATCATTGAAATTTTAAAAACCTTCGAGCATTTGCCGGCATCATTATTGTTATTTACTATTTATTTGCTCTATTAGGTATGGCCATTTTCGGAGAGAACTACAAACTTGAGAATGACAATTCTAGTATGGCTCACAAATGTGGTTCGTATGAGAACTTGGAATACTACTCATATAATTTTCATGACTTTGGTGCCGCTTTAGTGATCTATGGGATATAATGGTCGTCAATAATTGGTATGTGTTTCTAGATGCTTTCTCTCGTGCAACTAGTAAATGGGCTCAGCTATATTTTATTGCTTGGTGGTTAGTAGCGGTTATTATCACTGTTAATCTGTTTATATCTCTTGTCATTGAGGTATTTATTACACGTTGGGAGGCTTACCATGGCTCTCGTAAAAAGGGGAAGAATGTAGACAATGTGCATAATCGAGTTAGTGTCACATCAGATCCTCTATTCAGTAGTCAGTCTGTCGAGTCTTATGCATCATTGGTAGGTGTTAGTGATATACATGTCTTACTGCAAAAGAATCTATCTGAACCTTCAGAGAGTGATTTGCAACATGAATTACATCGACACAGAGACCTCCTATAACTGTGATAATCTATATACGTATAATTTGTGTATATATGTCAAATAAAGGTTAAATAAAGTAAATAATTATTGAAGCATATAAATATGTTCTAATTGTATAAATTTCTGATATCATCAAAATATGAAGGACCTGAAATTACTCCTCTAGCTGTTTCATTAATTGCAGAGCTCTATCATGCAAATTTGTGTATGTGTTAAAATTTTATTTGTTCAAAATTTTGTAAAAATTCTTAATTATTTTACACAATTTTTTGTACGATGTTCAAAATTACATGTTACAAAAATAATTATATATAATTGAACATCATTTAAGATGTTTTCATCAACAGAAGCAGCTTGGTGGTCGATCTGACAATGGTGTTGTATGATCCAACTTTATACTTTCTATGAACAAAACAATACACAAATTGTTAAAATAAAGGTCTTGGGTTATTATGAAACCAATTTACTACTAATAAAATTTGTTAAAGTCCCACAAGTATCACTAATTTTTATCTTTCATTCTAAATTTAAGATCATATCTCTAACCAATTCAATTTGAGTTGGATAATCACTGCAAATAATACATGGCCTGGTTTCTCGTGTGTCTCATTTTGGTACCTATATAGAGTTTACAGGCATTTTTGTCTGATTTGTTTGTGGCTATTTATACTAATAGAAATATTTAGTCAATAGCTTCAAATGTTAGACATGTGACCACAGTGGCTCCATCATGACTGTAGTACTATATATCATAGCTACTAATACCATATTTGGTTGTAGTAACAACTATTGATGAAGATTGTTAACTTTATCATATAATACTGACATAGATCACACTGTATATAAAGCTTGTGATGTCTGTGGTTAGATTAACTTACCTACTGCTGAAAACTTTCTACCATAATTATTCATGATTTTTTCAATTATTGTATTAAAGACTTCTTCAATCTAATAGATTAATGGATAGATGGACAGATGAATGAATGGTAGACAAAACAGATGAATGGATAGATTGATAGACAAACACAGAGAGGACATAAAAAGAATATAACAGATTTACTTGTCTGGTATCATTCAAATCCACTTCTTTCAATATAAGATTCTTTCACGTGCAAACTCTCTTGCTACTTCAAGTTGAGTTTCTATATTGGGATCACCTGCGCCTGTTGCTACTAGAACAGTCTCAAAATTTGACGGAGCATTCTACAATGAAACCAGAACATGATTTTAGCACTAAATTTGATCAAAGTCTCTCTTTTATAGCGAACACTTTGGGAGTTAAGAAACCAAGTTAATATAGAGGTGTCTTCAATGCACTATAAAGTATTAGTATAGGCCAATATAATACACTAAAGTATTATCATGGGACTAGAACAAGTGTCCTCAAGATAGAAGTTGTATAATACACTAAAGTATTAGCATGGGACTAGAGCGAATGTCCTGAATATAGATGTTATATAATACACTAAAGTATTAGTATGGGGCTAGAACAAACAAGTGTCTTCGATATAGAGTAGGGATGTCCTTAATTGGTGTCATATATGAAACATCATTATAATATGCAACTAGTCACAATTAGAGATCATAGTTTACTCTACTGATGTCAATGACTGAAAAGTTATAGACAACAGCATACATGAAAAGGACACAATTATTATTATCATTTCAGTTTTCTGTTCTAAGAAGTCTATAATATAATAGATAAACATTAACAACTACATTTGTTACTAATTTTAACAATTTATTTTTAAAATTTGACCAACATCATATGAAATAATAATGGTCCCTTTACTCACTGTTTTGATTTCATCCAGCCAATATGATAGTCCTACAAATGAAGCATTCTTTGACAAACTGAATACTAACAAACAACCCTATAATAAAATTATGGAAACTTTTTAGTTTTCAACTAAAACAACTCACTTGGGAACCTCGATAGTATGATGATGTCACTGAACGAAATCTCTCCTGTCCAGCTGTATCCCTGTACAATAATAAATTGAATTCCCCTTAAGTCTCTCCCCCTCCCCTTTCCCACACACCTACACACGACGTAACACACAAGCATTTGTATAGCCTGAAGCAAAATGTCCTTGTAATACTATGGTACCTATCACACTTTCCCACACACACATATACACACCTACACACAATGTACATTTGTATACCTGAAGCAAAATGTCCTTGTAATACTACGTACCTACCATAGTTGCAGTTTCACCCTCTTTCCTCTGCAAATGACATCTTTTAAACGATAATCCAAACCTAGTTCGAAAGATGAAGTGATGGTTCAACCTTTGTCTCACTCTTACCCAGAGTAGGTCCTAAACTATCTTCATTATCAGGACTCTCTCCGATATATTTTTGTAATAATTCTGTTTTATTACTCCGGAATCTCCAATCAGTATGATCTTGAGGAGAACTTCGTAAGCAGAATCAGATCTTATTTGCGTCATGCTCTGATCATAAGACAGTAAAGGAGGAAACGCCTCCTTTCAGAATGAAGGTGGCTAATTTGGAGTAATACTATATAATAAATTTTAATGCCAAAAATATAGTTTTATAAAAATACAATTTTTCAAATCAATAAATAGCATAGTACAATATTAATATAATAATCAATAAGCATGACAAGTGAGGCAAATGAATGTTACCAACCCAGAAGATAAGGTACATGTTTCTATTAACTTGACAATAATCCCATTCACATTCAGTAATATAGTTAATTGAAGTGATAAATGAAGTAACATCAGATACATTATAGACATCCATTGAAAATGATCCAAAATAGTTTCCAGTTCCATTTTTACAAATTTTGGAACTACCAGCGGTCTGGTAGTGAGAGATATTATTAAATCCACTAAAACACAGTCCAAATGCTACAGCAAAGTATCTAAATTTGTTAGCATATGCTACTTGACCACATTTTCTTATTGGCTCAGTTCTATGGGGGGGGGGTTAAGGTGAGTCCATTAAAAGTTGATGTCTGCCATCCATAAGTTGTAGAGTGCCAGCTGGCAGTTCGAAACACCCAATGTGTGTAATTCCTATAGTAATTCAGGTATGAATCAATCACTAACATGGTTATACTTCAAAAGCTCATGAACATGCAGGTGACTGGTGAACTAGGTAAGTCCATATACGCATGCAGGTGTTCATTGAGTACTTGACCTAATTCTTACCCTGTATACAAGATTCATTAGACCAAGGTTGTGTGTTGCAAGGTCTCTGTTCAGTTCTATTACGTGGCCCTATAATACGAAACTGTACTCCAGTGCCACAAGTTTTAGAGCACTCTGTCCCACTTGTTACAAACAATGTTATCATTACAAGGGTTAATTTCTCTTGAAACACCCGAGCAATCAATATTGGCACCATTCTGACATCGTCTTGTCCTGTACCTGTAACCACCTTGACAAGTATGGCTGCATTCACTCCAGCTACTCCATCCAGACCAGACAGGTACTACACAGAGAGAGACAGAGATACTATCATCAGACACTATTACTCCATATAAATATCTTTTGAACTATAATATTAATACCACATTATGTTTGTATTCACTAGAGTATGGTGAAGTTACAGAGATCATAAGTAACCATAATGTCTATATAAGGTTGCAAGACTTGTATGAACTACACTACACTACATGTACATGTAATTTGTAGCCCGTAACATGGAAGGTATTATCCACTAAAGCAGATCTTATCAGACCATTGTTAGTACGTGAGAGGGTGTTCTTACAATTTAGGCAAGCTTGCAAGTTGCCAGTCTTTAAATTCTTGGCTCTTTCCAATGCAGGAATTTTCCATTCAAACAGGTCCTCATTCTGCTTCGTCTCCCTCTCCCACAAGAGGTACTGCAACCAGACCACGTTCCCCAGGAACTCCAAATAGGAGCTGTATAAAATGGAGCAAAATTTCAAATTTCTAGCAGTCATTTGGCATGCTATTTTCAAGTTTGTTGTCATTCTTTGAGCATCATTGTAAGTATTCATATTATATAAATACTCTAGACGCTTCCTTAATGTAAATTTTATTGACACAAACATGACCACTAAATACAAGAATACAAGATAACGTCCATTACTTACGAGTAGGACAAGTAGTAGTATTACATCGTCTCTCCTGATAATTTACTCCAGAACAGTCAGTATCGCCGACACAGACTCTTTTACGATATTGAATACCTCCATTGCATGTTCGAGAACAGCTTGACCATGAGCTCCAACTACTCCAACTTCCTCCACTGCCTGAAAAAAAATAATCACAGTACTAGTGTCCATGTTATAAGAAAAATACAATCAGCTTTAAAAATGGATCACAGATTATTAAATTAATGATGTATATATATTTTAATGGTATGTATATGTAAGTCTGCATAATAGTAAAATTAATGTCCTTTGTGTAGTTCTTTAACTAATAAAGAATTCGTGCTGTTACTAAATTTTAAAAAAAATTACTAAATAATCAAGAACCATGATTTTTTTCAATAAATACATTTATACATTTATGGAAGCCAAGTGGGACAGGCTGACTTTTTGAGCATCCGTGTGACAGTCCAAACCCCAGACCTCATACTTTAATACCTAATACTTATGGTTTGGGAGGGAGGGATCAAGTATTAAAATATACTGATCTCGGACTGTCCGTGCTGGGCTTCAGTATGTAGTGGGATTATTTGTACCTTCACTAAGGAAGAAAGTCTAGACATAAAAATTATAAAAAACACTTCTAGCAAATTAATTTTGTTGCTATGAGGTTGCTACCTCATGCTAATCTTGTATAGGTGTACTATATGGAATGTTAAGCAATAATAGATGCAGTTCAAATTATAATATTTCCTTTAATGGAAAAGTCCATTTTTAAATAGTATGTGCAATATTGTGAATTATATTTATATACATGTATTGCATGCATAGTTATCTTAAGGGATTCTACCTGGACAATACAATGCTTTGACGTGAAGTATATCATTGATCGAGAAACCATCTCTTTGTCCTAATCTTGTTTTATCAATTGTCGAGTCAATGGGTAATATAGTAGGTTTTCCATTAGTGGAGAACGCATAAGCACCATAATGCATCAAGGAATCAAAGTCGTAAGGTACTCCTTGTGTTGTAGCAATATAGGATCAACTCTGTCAAAATTCCTGGCATAGCCTATTGAACAGATGAAAACTTTCAATTTGAGATATGCATTAAATACACTAAAACTTAGTAAAATAATACAAAAAATTTAGGTTTTTTTTCAAAATTTGAACTTGACAACTAAGATTCACTTCATACAATTTAAAAGGACTATGTGAAACACTTAAATGTATGGCCTCCAAATAAAGAAGTGTCAGTCCTCAACATAAGATCTAATGATCATATAACTCATCGATATTAAGGTTATACGAGGTTTATTATGAGCCTTTTATTTTACAAGGAACTAGTCTTGGCCCCATGGCCAAGTGGCAAAAATGTACAGGAAGACTACCAATGACTTAGATATTGATCAGGATTCTTACCTGTTCTGATATTATCAGGATATATTCTAACGTATAAGTTCCTGTCAGGACGAGCTTGTTCATGCCAACGTCCCAGAGCATGAAAAATCTCGTGAATCACAATTCCCTTTCTTTCACAACCCAATCCAATGGAGACTCCTTGTTCTCCACCTACACGTCCAATATAAGAAGAACAACTATAAAAGAAAAGGAATCATTCATCTCACTGTATTTTAAATTGATGTATGTAGCAAGAATGATCAGTGTATTATGTCTCATACCCATATCCATTATAGAACTTCAAATAATCAGTATCGTTTTCTCTTTTCTTTCGAAATCTGATGCAAGTTTGATTCTCATATTCTCTTATTGCATCATTGATAACATTGACTGTATTACTGCCTGCAATGAGGGAAGAAGAGCAAGCAAGCAAGAGAGAGAGAGAGAGAAGTTCAAATTACAATCATGCAAAGTATCACCAAACTAATATTGGAGTGGTTAAGGTGATAATCAACTTTATTGCCATGTAAAGTTTAGTTACTCTGTAGTAGTTGCTCACAAATGCTATAACCTGGGCTTATTTAAGATAACTGAACCAATACAAACTACATTACCATGGCAACTGTCCACCAATTGTGTACAAATACAAACTTTATATCATCATTACATAATGTATATTAATTATATAACAGAAAAGTTTATATAATTTTATCAATATCTACCAGTGCTGAATCACATTTAATGATTCAATTTGCATTGTTCAAGCAATATGGGTCCATACAAGTGAATGGCATCTTAATGGATTCTGTTTACCAGCTAAATTTTAACAGAACTGTGACATGCATGATGACATTAGTTTTGTTAGTGTCTGTACAGGAAAGTGGTCACTGATAATTATCCACATAATATACAAACAATGCGAGTAATGATAGTTGCATTTGGTAGCATAACTATAGCTACCATTATTGTAAAACATTTTTGCAAATTTCTGCAGTAAAATTTAGAAAAATATACTTACTGAGGCTATTGTCCATGATGTAGGGTACTATACCCTCCTTCCACAGTGTAAGATAAAATCTTTGTCACAGCATGCTGTGGTCCATTAGGATTGTTTTGATTGGACAGAGTTTTCTATAAGAGCCTGTTGTGCTTCTGTTAGCACTATGTCACCTTGCAATAACTGGAACCTCGTGTTACCTACATTGCGATAAGCAGTCAAAATAATCTTATATATATATATATACATTTCTAACTCTTTGTTATTAAATTCCACATTCATTTTTAGCCTTACCTTCGTTGTTATCTACTGTCGTTAAAGACACCTTTCCAACAGTTAAAAGTAGTACAAGCACAAGATAAAAACATCTTTGAAAATATAGTCTTTTAATACATAAATTTATGTTTATATAGGTACACGTACACGTGGTAACATGCCGTAATGATGACGCAGCAGGCTCGCGCTAACGGGCGGAGCTCAATAAAGACTATATTATGTTCTGAATAAAACAATGAACAAAATACAGTATTTACTTAATAAAGAGGACATAAACTGCCATTATAACACAGGCTATAGACACAGCCCAATGTAAACGGTACCAATAATGGATGCTTTATATAATGCCCCCCAAAACCTTTCTTCTCTGAAAACAGCAGCTGTTTTAGTCGTGGTATTGATCTGAAATATGCGCAAGTACATATGACCAACAGTCCAAATACTATCAGTCCATCAAACGAATAGACATTTGTCATCTTTCTTTGTCGATTTTATTTAGTAATAAAATGACAGGTTCTTTTTTCACGTATGTTGTCTGGTTGTGTTCCTCCTCAATGACGAACATAGAATATTGTTATCTTACAGGTGATCTTAATGGAGTAGAATGGAATGGAATATCCAATACATTAGAATGTACTTACATATTGGTGTTACTTGTTTAGTTTCCTGTTCAGAGTTTTAACCCTCTTACCTTTCAAGATGGCGTCCACTCATGACAATAGAGGAAGGCAATTTATGGCAGAAGTGAGAGCATCTCTTAATAGATTAAGATAAATTATAGATCCTTAGTCAACTAATCACTCACAATGTCTTATTTTCTCTAATAGAACTATGATCCAGTGACTATTGATAAGTGGGATGGCAATGCCGTTAAAAATGCATTAAATGATGCTGTTTAAAAATGTAATTATTTTAACAACACACACACGCACACAAAAGCACTAAATTCATATTGGGCCACAAACTGAGCCCTATTTTTGTGTGTTTTTACGGTACGTTATGTAGAAAAGTGGGGTTAAAGTTTAGTATTTCCTGTCAAGATCATGCTATTAGATCATATTTGTTTTTTTCTGTTCAAAGTTTTTGTTAGCACAACAACCTAAAACCATAATTTTAATAAATTTTATTAAAATTATGTTTTTTATAGTTTAACTTGATATTTAGCAAATTAGTATTATAGTTCAACATGAAGGTGGCCATATTGGCTCAATCTGACAGCTGGTTGAATATAGTGTTAGCAGTTAGTGTCTGTATTCATTTTTATAACTACACTTAACATTGTATACCATCTGCTCCATCACTACTATTATGTCAAGCCACACCCATTGCAAGAGTGTTAAACATGGCTATTGTTCCTGTATCTTTGGCACATATATGTTCGGAGAAACATAAAATAGACATAAGAACAAGAACATGAGATGTCATTGCAAATACTTTGGGTTTCATTACTAATATTTTAATTAGAAAATTATGATAATTTTATCATTTACTCTCTCTCTCTCTCTCTCACACCACACACACACACACGCGCGCGCACGCACAGCACACACCCACACACACTTAATTGGATGAACTTTCTTTCCACAGCTTATGAAGAGTGATATAGAATATATTGAAAATTACAGTTTAGTTGACCAACGACCTTCATTTGTACTGTAGCATGTGTCTTCTCTCTCTTTGCTGTGTGCTCTATGACTATTGGCATCCCTTCCCTAAATCTCAATACCTCTTGGCTACATGCTCCATTAGATATCCTTTAAGAGAATAACTATTACTAACTAAAGATAATTGTTAGGAAATGATTACATAATTTACAAACCATTTTACTGTATGGTCAAGTTAAGGTATCATTGTGTATTGGAAACTAATACATTGTCAGAATTGTTCATAGTGTAAATTGTCCTCAGTACTAACTTATTTTATTAGCATAGAATTAAAACAAAGTCTGCCTTCACTAAATAATTATTAAGTATTTTTGCAGTGGTCTCAATGTTCACAATTAGTATATTACTAACATTTATTACTGTACTAAGAAAGTCTTGTATTGAGGACATTTCTGTAGTAAAAGTCAGTTTCCAAGTTTCCATTAGAGAGATTCGCTGTAAGTCACTAAATTTATACATTGTGTATTTTCTTTGACTTGTTATGTGTTCACTTATTTCATATTAATGGGAGTACTTACTCTCTTCACAACTTACAAAGAAAAGAATATTTTTATGGTAGCTGTTGAAAAGGGATAGCTGGATTGGTAAGTGCATATAAGTTTTGTATTTTGTATGCTCAAATCCTGTATGATACATAAAGGCACTGACATTCTTTATAATAACAGTTAGTCTTATTGTCAACTGTCTCACACACACACACATGGTGGTCTGGTTGTTTAATGCAAAGCAAATTTCTTAGTGTAGGAGGTGTATCTATCTGCCGTCAATATTATATCAAGTTAAAGAAAAAATTGATTACCAAGTGTGTGATTAATACCTTTGTTTACACTTAGACTATCTTTAAATGCTAAAGGATATATAAATTTAAAATGTTTTTGCTTATATCTTCTGTTGATCCTAAAGTTAAATCATTAGACACACACACACACACACACCCTATAAACATATACATATTATAAATATTAACTACCTTTCTTTGGATAACTTGAAATTCTAAATTTTAGGCTTGCATTAGGAATCAGATTATCTATTGTATGTAGAGCTTGACAGTCTGGGGACAAAACTGAATAAGATTATATGGTGTGGTCTCACTAAGTGCAGTAGTCATTGAGAGCTTATAACACAGGAGACAACTTTTTATAGACAATAAATAGACTGTGTATTGATTATACAATAAACCATGCAATTGAAGTGCTAGCTCTTCAACAAATTAAACTACTGATTTTTTTTGAGTTGTTCTTTCCTCCTCCTCCTCCTCTTTAGGGTCCTGATAATATTTGCTATGTAATGTCTGCATTACCTCGTTATAGTCACATGTATAAATTAGGTATGAAATTTGTTGATGGCAAAACTAAAGAATCAAGCTATGACTTCATAGAGAAGTAAGAAAAAATGGAGTGATAATTTACTTACTAGAAGGATCTCTGAAAATTATAATATGTTATATAGTACCATTAACTAACAATGATATAAAAGATGGAGATATTTATAGTTGTGTGTGATATAGCTATAATCTTCAGTGCAGGGTTTCATTTAGAAAATGGACAGGGGGGGGAGCAAAATAATACATCAAGAAAATTTAGGGGGGCAAAGGGACTGTGCGTGACAGCATGTCCTCTGGGGTGATCTGGAGGCATTTCCCCATAAAATTTCTGAAATTTTAGACCCTCTGAGATCGCTTCTGGCACATTTTCAGACAATTTTGGGTTTCAAATGACATGATGAGATGACCATATTTCTGTGCTGATAAGACACTTAACACCTATAGACCAAGTTATACTGGTGCTGATAAGGCATTTAGGAGTAATTTAACAACCATAGACTATTGGTGTTTAGGTTAAAAACTGTACATACTCCTTGTGTTTAGTCTATGGTTATCTTATGCTGTATATTTCCTTGTGTTGAGTTTCAGTTCTGTATTCATTACATCCAATTATCCCTTGAAAAAAAATGGCTAACCTAATTTCCAAGGGGAGGCAAGACTCTAGCAAGGGGGCAAATGCCCCCCCCCACCCCCCTATAGGAAACCCTGCTTCTTTTGACAAAGCCATAGTTTAATTGACCAAAAAGACTGGTATAGAATTGTTGAGTTAATTGTCACTTTGAAGTGACATTGGTGTGCATGTTTTAGCACTCAGAACCTTTGATCAATGACATATCCTTCCTAGTGAAGGTCATTGATTTCAATGTGTCATTGTGTGTAGGTTCATTATCTTTTAAAAGCCACATACTACAAATGATAAGAGGTGGACATACTTTATATGCATATACTTATAATCATATGTCTCAAAGACTTGTACATAGTGGTCATTCAGTCCTAAGACCATGTTGTATATGACTTTCAAATTATATGAGGACATTGTTTGTGCTGCTTTTTTTTCACTCTATTCTTCTTTTGTTATATGAACAAATTGAAAGTGACAAATTATATACACTCTCTGACCACATCAATGCATTCTACAACTAATTCTCTATTACAAATGGATAAGAAACTGATTGCTTCTTCTATATAGCTTCTATCATAACTATTTGGATTTATGTAAAAATTGCTTGACTAAGCAGCATTAAATTTAACTATCTTTAAATTTAGAACAATTCATTACAATTGTTTTTTTGATTTTAGTGTTTTAGTTTTCTTAACTAGTTATAAAATAGACTTTGTCTTGTTCATTTTATAAGTTCACGTATTAATTTTATGGATTCCACATTACATTTCAAATATACATTATCTATTTTCTGTCTTGCCAGATCAATTGCTGAGTGGTTTGATGAGGAAGAAACATTACTATTAGAGTTTGCTGTACAATGACGTCAATCAGCTTCATACTCGAGTGAAAACTAAGAAAACTAATAAGTAGGACCCTTTCTCTAAAATCAATTTGCTTATCTATAGGTTTCTTATTAAAAAGATCACTAAATTGAATACTATAACATTTTCTATTGAAGATCACTGATTGATTTTGTTTACTAGTCCTTATAAACCAATTCATTCACTAAATTAATGCTATAACATCAACGTTTCTGCTACGATCACTGACTGATTTTTGTTTACTGGTCTTATAAACCAATTCATTCACTAAAATTAATGCTATAACATCAAACGTTTCTGCTACGATCACTGATTGATTTTGTTTACTGGTCTATAAACCAATTCATTTCACTAAAAATTAATGCTATAACATCAAACGGTTTTCTGCTATGATCACTGATTGATTTTGTTTACTGGTCTTATAAACCAATTCATTCACTAAATTAATGCTATAACATCAAAACGTTTCTCTGCTAAGATCACTGATGATTTTTGTTTACTGGTCTTATAAACCAATTGATGAGTTAGATCACTGAATTAATGCTATAATATCAAACATTCTGCTATGATCATTGATGAGGTTATAATTTTGGGTTAGTAATAACTAAGTCAAAAGTTAGTGTCAAAAGTACAAATATAGTAGTTATATCAGTATTAACTCTATATGAGGTTTTGAACATGAAAACTATGTGTTATAGTCTTTGTAAATAAGTGATAGATAAATGATTACCTAATTTCCTAACACTGACAATGTCACTTATACATGTACTAATGCAGTATTAACTAAAAAAAAAAATCAAGAATAGTCCTACAATCTAAAAATTGGCGCTTACAGTATGTAAGGGCATTGTAATTTATACCATTTATATTGATAAGTATGTACCTCTGCATAATGACATTTAGGACCTTGGAAACTATCCTTAATGTATAAGTGACCATGACATTGAATAATACACTACTAGTATGTAACTAGTCTAAGTACTGAATTAGAAACAAGTTTTCCTGAATATATGTTTTTTTAGAGTATCCTTTATAGAGATATATTGTATCGTAGGTGAGTTTCAATTATAAGACAAAAAATAAAGTGACTGATACCGTTTAGTGTTTTATGAAAAGTTATCACATTCTGTCCTTATTAATAATATATACAGAAAGTAAAACCAGCAAAGGACTGTTATTTTGATAGGTCAATAACCTGGATCATTGCTTTTTCAGTATTTTTGCCTTCTACATCATTACTCTCACAACTCTCTTTCTAGTCTCAGGACTACCTAATTCATCTCATGGTAAAGTTTCACTTTGAAATATCACAGGAAACAGATGAGGTTTTTTTTTCCCCTTGTGGTTCCTCATGAGCATAGGAGGTGGAGCTATAGACCCCATCCTCCAGTTCAGATGGCACTCACAGCGCACTTGTCCTCATATGCTAAGTTAATAAAAGAGTCTAAGGAAGACTTGAGGGTCATCTCGTTCCTTGTGATTTCATGTACAACTTGACCTTCTCGATTTAGAAGAAGTAGTTCACCAGTCTGACTGGCTAAGTCAGCTCCAGTACTATGTGATCTGAGGAGTTGTTGCTAGAGCAGTACTAACAGTGAATTGGAGTACGAGACTCAGGTCTGGTTTGGGTATCAGGACGAGTAGTACGCTCTTCACTATATGGTGGCAGGACATCAGTGTAAAAAATTGGAGTGGTAAATGTACTGACGGTCTACGTTGAGGTTGTAGGAGAGATCCAAAATTGGTGTCCTCCTTGAATGAGCTGAAGTAATTAATGGAATTAGTTCCAACTTGGATTGTTGGTTTGTGTCCCGTAGTTGAGTCGAGTGGCTATGGTGTGTTAGTCTTTGGTAAAGTAGCTTTTGGTAACCCACGTGGAGCAAAATATGAAGATGTGCCACTTGTTATAGTATAGTATGTGGTTTGTAGAGTACTTATACCTGGGAATGTGGCCATATAGATTGAGTCTGTTGTAATGGAACTTTTTCTTCATTGCATTCATTATTAGATGTTGAAATAGGTTTGGTTAGCTTTGAGTTGGAGTTCAGCCTCTTAGCTTTCAAACCAACAAAGCATCTGCTGGTCGTGTTTGATAATACCACCCTCGCAATGACTCTGTGATTTTTGTCCCTTTTTAGTTTAAGGAATGTCTATCATCATGTGATGTGTCTGGTAAGATTTTTTGTGAGGAGAGATTAAGACAAGAGACGGATGGCACCTGTGAGATGGAGGAGGTTGTGGTGGTGGGGTAATGAGAGGACAAAGCAGCACAAGGAGATTTGATGGTCACAGATTTGTCTCCAGCATTTTCATCTGGTGCAACAATTGACATGACTGTGACTAAAATAAATATAAAAATTAGCTAAATTTGAATCTACTAAACATTAAATCCATCACATCTGTTATAGATATTATAAACTAATAGTATAATATTATTAATTTTGAACACTTTTTTTATCTGAGACGACCAAGGTTCTAAGTCAGTAGAAAGTATACTAAATGTACCAATGTATATAACTGAGTTTCTATCATTACTAGGAAAGTTAGTAATTATTTCTGGAAAACATTTGTAGGTATTAATCAACTATTTAATAACTATAGTTATAAAACCTTCTGAGCGACTTCTTGGATGTTACGTACAATCATCCATCTATTAGTCAATGCATCCATTTATCTGTCAATCATTAACCCTATTCCATCCATCTATCCATTCACCCATCATTTCATTCATACGTATTCATTGGTCAAGATAAGATTTTTGGATTTTGAAAGCTATTATAAAGTAGAGACATATGATTATATATAGTGTTTGAATAATAACTTAAGATCTTTGTTTAAATAACTATCACATTTTGTAAATTTTCCAGGTCCACTAAAATTGAAACTGAACTTTGAGACACATCAATGGGAATTACAAATCTGTACATGTAGCTATAGTGGTACTGTGTAGCAATAGTATTAATGAGTAAAATGTCAGTGACTAATCAATATAAAATGTAATAGCCATAGGGTCACTATGGAATCACAAGTAATAGTAATACAGTATATACATGGGGGGTAAAAGTAGACATGTTTTAGTGATTCTATCAATGTCTGTCAATAGCTATAGGGTCACTATGAATCACAAGTAATAGTATTTTACAGTATATCATGTCATGTACAATTAGAACAGTTTAAAGGTCAGAAACCAGTTACACGTCAATTAACATGTCATATAGTCTAGAGTGGTAGTTACTGTAAATAAACTATTAGGTGGTGACTGTGTACAATTTAAAATGCCCTCAAATATTGCTACTGAAGGTCCCATTTAATGATCAATCAACTAATTAGAGTTCTTACAAAGTTGTGTTTGTTTACATTTAAACCGCAAGGGTTGTGAAGAAAAAAATAATTTCATCAACGAATCATTTCATCAAGTAGTAAAGAAGACCCAATATCCTGTGTAGATTAGATGTACATATATAGGATATAACTTGGTCACCTCCTGAAGTCTTAAAAAGTATTATCCCCTTGAGGTGTTTTATACTTTTGTGATCCACCTATGAAAGCTTAAAATCTAATCGTCTAAACTAGTTTGAGCAAAACAAACATGGGGGTTTTATGATCTTGTAATGCTATTTTTGTTCCTGCATATAGTGTTTCCTGTTAATGATACATACTGTGACTGAAATAAAATATTTAGCTAAATTTGAATCTCCTAACATAACATTCATCATGTCTTTTATAGATAGGCTATAACTATAGTATCATATTATTATTAAATATATTTTATTTATTTATTGATATAAATACCAAAAGTCATAAGAACGTGTTACTACTGTTTGTGATTTGGGTTCAATACTTTACCCGGAAAGTTAATAAAAACAATATTTTATTAAAACTTTTTAAAACCTACACTTATAAACCTACTGAGCTAATTATCACCTCTATGAATACATCCCATTTTATCTGTCACTACATCCCTTTATCTGTCAATACCATCCATTTTTATCAAATTTTTATTGTCAATGCATCCATTTATATATCATACTCCATCACATCATTAATCTATACAATACATCCCATTATCTTGTCATACATCAATTAGTCTATAATACATCCCTTTATCGTGTCAATACATCCATTTATACTGTCAATCATCAGTTTATTTATCAATACATCCATTTATCTGTCATACACCCTTTAACTATCAATACATCCATTTATCTGTCATACATCCCTTTATATATCAATACATTCATTTATCTGTCTATGCATCCATATATCTGTTCAATACATCCATTTATCTATCAATACATCCAGTTAGATCTACAATACAATCCATGTATCTGTCCTATGCATCCATCATATCTGTCTCTCTCTGTCAATCAACAATCCCATATATCATTTCATTTATAACATATTCATTGTCAATGCGTTTATATAATAATATATTTTTGGATTCTGAAGGTTATTATAATACAGAGCAAATAACTATTGACATTTTGGGGGTGAAATTTCCCAGTCTACTCAAATTGAAATGACATAAACTATAGAATAATTTTATGTGATTAACAGCTCAAAATTACCTTCCCCAATGACAAAATTATTTTATAACATGAACACAAATTACTGGTATAGAAAGCTAATTGATAGTGGATGATTGCATATACACAACACCCCAGGTCACACACCCAACAGGTGCATATTATCTTTAAAATACAATAACATCAAGGTATCAATATTTATGTCAATTTAAAACACTCTTACAAGACAATAACACAAGGTACAATTTTAATGTCAATTTTATTTAGTATCCCGATAGAACTACAACATAGCACTCGCCTGTAAACAAAATTTCATCATTAACCAGACCATAAGAAAGTATCTAGTCGTGCTAGACACAACTCCTATACCTTATACATAAATGATTGTGGCAGAGCATTACTAATGTAATAGAACCTTCATTAATACTTATGAAACCCTTACTTATATGATCTCAATCTTATGTAATGTCCAGTTAATCTACATTCTCATATACCATAAAAGTCTAAAGTGTATAACAACATTGTCTATTATATGTTCTCAGTTTTGTATTTCATAGTTCCTTTCCTAGTGGTATCTTCTAAAAAAAAAAACATTCTAGTATGTGTTCATATTACTATTAGGAAGATTTTGTTGATGACAAAGCTAGGTAGGGATGCGTTTACCTTTGTAGGGATTAAAAGTACAACACTCATGATTCCTAAAGTGTGTGTTAAGCAAATGGTTTCTATTTGTTTGCATTTTCTGTTACCGTGTGGCATAGCAAAGTATCACAGTGTACAAATTAAAATAATATTTTATTATAGGCTAATAGTAAAGAATGTTATGGGCATAGTATATTTTGGATATCCTAATAAGTATACAAAGTATACAAATTAATAAGTATACAAGAGTAGACAAATTAACCTAATAAGTTATACAAAGTATACAATTAATACGTATACAAGAGTATACACATTAACCTAAGAAGTATACCAAAGTAGACAATAAACCAATTATCCAGGTTATGTATAAGTATATGATGAAATGATTACTCAAATCAAATTATTTATCTGGCAATGGTATTCTTATTAATGAACACATATTAATTAGTACACCCACCTTTTATGTCATTTTATTAACATATATAACATCACATTTGTAATCATACAAATACCTTAATTACATTTAAGCCCAATAGAAAACTGCTACAATGGCATAGCTTAGAGAAATAAACCAAACTTATTAAATCTACTATCTATATCACATTTTTTTAAAACTGTATTAGTTTCTAAAAATAAAGTACCTGCTGGGGTTGTACTTAACATAATGGTGCTGTGTGTTCTTGACCATTAATTGTCAAATAGGATGCTGTATTCTTGACCATTAAATTGTCATATAGGTGCTGTTTTCTTACCATTGATTGTCATAATAGGTTCTGTGTTCTTGACCAATTGTCCTAATAGGTTGCTTTATTCTGACCATTAATTAATTAGGGTAGTCTGTGTTTCCACTCTTAATTTTCATAATAGTGGCTTTATTGTGACCATAACTATCAAATAAGTGCTGGTATTCGGACCATTACTTGTCAAGGAGTACATAGGGACACTCTATATTGTATTATTTCAGAGACATACCTGCATAAGATGTTGTCTATGGATCTGGGTAACAATATGGGGTGGCATCTCACTGATACCGTCCACACTGTTTTGAGATAAAGAGAAAGACAAGAGTCAGAATGCCAACTAGTAGAGCATATTCATATTCATACATCCCTTGTTTTGGGGGTCCTTGGCATCCATATACTTTGTCCCTATGCCTCCATACTATATATCTAGCCCTAATACGGACAGTTTTATTCATCTAAGGGAATAAGCCAGGAGGGATGATGCTAGGGTGGCTAGCACCAACTGTCCTTTTTGTAGATTCTAATAATATAAAGCTGAATTTTGTTTCGTGAATTTTGTACCACTGTATCTGCCAGTTTGCTATAGGATTGTCTGGTATAGACTATGATACAATTTATACCAAACTCAAACCCGTTCGACACAATAGCACATCTCCTCCCTCCCTACAAGTGTGTTCTGTGATCAGCCTACTCAGCTATATGTTCATGAGCAAATCTTTTAAAGTGAAATTACATGTACTTTTGTTTTGCTATAGTGACATATCACTTTAATTCATACTATATCTACCACATTACATGTACAATATTACTAGATGACAATATATAGAACATAACAGGCCAACTTAGAAAGTTTATATAATTATGTCTAGACTTTATCATGACATGTATACCTAAATTTGCATTATTAAAATAACATACATCACTGTATACTCTACAGATATTGATCCCAATGAATCCTGTCAGATCGTCGTCCTCGAGTACTACGCACCCTTGTTCTTTTGACCTAATCTGGTCCAAAAGAGAAGAACATATCAGCTTATGCGATATACATGCTACATGTATACTTTATTATCATTATAGTTTATAGTGAGAGTAATACATAATCCACACCACAGAATCCCCATTGAAATTTTCTAACTAAACTTGTTGGTTTGTGTATGTAATAACAAACTTCCAAAACTTAATTGAAATTGTACAATATGATCTATGACAGAGATAGTCCTAATATAGACCATATATGTCCATTGAGTTATTAACAGTATTTGTGAAGTTTGTAAGGAGTTCTAACACATGTGTTCAAGTTCAAATATGATACTAATTGGGTGTAACGCAATAGTTGAATAGGTGGTGCGATGTGTGAGTATGTACAAATGCCCCAGGTCAGTATAGTATTACTATAATTGTACATAATACTATAATTATATTATATCCTGTGATATTATATTTACCAGGAACGCATGTAAGATTTGCAAGATAGAGATATTGTGTAGATGCACAAAATAAGATAATTACATCATGTTATGATCAATGTGTTTACATAAATATAATACTTATAGGATTTTGAGGACTAAAACATAGGTTAATAAATACGATGACTAGTTTAAGGCAAGAGAACAACACAATAATATGATATATATATATATAGGATAAGATTATCTGTATACTGTTTGTCAGTGAAGGGGAAGTCAAAGACACATTTACAGTAGACCACAATTGAACCTTCATTAAATAAACTATCATATTATAAATTTACAAAGAAAATATTCCTTACATGCGTGAAAAACAAGTGGAGAACTAATGTATTTATTATACAACATCAAAGAGATTGATCAGATTCTAATTGCTTTGTATCATTCCTAGATACATGTGAGCTTGCAATGAACTGGATCAGTTTACTTGTCCAGTCTTAGTTTACTTTTTGTGGTCACTGTATCAATGATGGTTTGATCATTCTCATACAATACCAAATTACTCCTTTCATATTATTACAAACTGTAACCAAACCTAAGACCTCCCAACGACAGGTATTTTTGAGTAATACAGCAATGAGTCCCAAATTATGCATGTTACACAAGAATCAGTGAAGCCACTCTTTAATAAACAGCTAATAATTATTACTAAGACAATTATACAATTCACATAACTCTTAATAGTGAGCTGTCCTCATTTCAAAGAATAAAGATACATTCAATATTATAGTAATGTCCTCTGTTCTGAGAAGAAGACATTAACGTGATTGTAATTACTATATTACATTTTGTGTGTACTCCCACATGTACATCATTAACTTTGCTCATAACATACCCTTTATTGGCTCACCATTCATTGTATGTGCTTATATTAGTAACAAACGTGTGACATCTTACATGTACATATACATACACTTTAAACTCATCTGTCATGCATAGCCACTCACAGACTTTGAACAATTAATCTGAACAGAAGTGTTTATTGCCTTTAATATAATTACACTTTATGTGTAACTCCTACATGGACTTCATTAACTTGACTTGTTTATTAACTACCCTTCATTACTAACTAGACTCATACATTTATTGTGTGTGTTCATATTAGTAACTAGCCTGTGATATGTGTATATGTACCATACCCTTCATTACTAACTTGACTCATACATTTATTGTGTGTGTTCATATTAGTAACTAGCCTGTGATATGTGTATATGTACATACCCTTCATTACTAACTTGACTCATACATTTATTGTGTGTGTTTCATATTAGTAACTAGCTGGTGGATCTCTTATGTGTACATGTACATACCCTTCATTACTAACTTGACTCAACATTTATTGCGTGTGTTCATATTAGTAACTAGCCTGTGATATGTGTATATGTACGAACTACCCTTCATTACTAACTTGACTCATACATTTATTGCGTGTGTTCATATTAGTAACTAGCCTGTGATATGGTATATGTACATACCCCTTCATTACTAACTTGACTCATACATTTTATTGTGTGTGTTCATATTAGTACTAGCCTGTGATCTCTTGGTGTACATGTACATACCCTTCATTACTAACTTGACTCATACATTTTATTGTGTGTGTTCATATTAGTAACTAGCCTGTGATATGTGTATATGTACACGTACCCTTCATTACTAACTTGACTCATACATTTATTGTGTGTGTTCATATTAGTAACTATCCTGTGATCTTGTGTGTACATGTACATACCCTTCATTACTAACTTGACTCATACATTTATTGCGTGTGTTCATATTAGTAACTAGCCTGTGATATGTGTATAGTAACATACCCTTCTTACTAACTTGACTCATACATTTATTGTGTGTGTTCATATTAGTAACTAGCCTGTGATCTCTTGTGTGTACATGTACATACCCTTCCTTACTAACTTGACTCATACATTTATTGTGTGTGTTCATATTAGTAACTAGCCTGTGATATGTGTATATGTACATACCCTCATTACTACTTGACTCAACAATTTATGTGTGTGTGTTCATCTTAGTAACTACCTGTGATCTCTTATGTGTACATGTACATACCCTTCATTACTAACTTGACTCATCTGTCATGCATTAGCCACTCACAGACTTTGAACAATTAATCTAACAGAAAGTGTCCATTGCCTTTACAATTACACTTTATGTGTAACTCCTACATGGACATCATAACTTGACTTGTTTATTACATACCCTTCATTACTAACTAGACTCATGTGTGTCCATAGTAGCAACAACATAGCATTAGCCTTTCTCATAACTTTGAGTACCAAATCTGAACAGAAATTGTCTATGGTCACAAGTTTTATAGTCAATACATCAATAGTTTTAAGATATTGATATTAGAGTCTATCATGTAATTGTTATCAGTCTAGACTATAAAAGACGATATTAGAGTTTATCATGTAATCGTTATCAGTCTAGACTATAGAAGACAAGATCATTGGTTTATGGATAATGCTATTAGAGTCCTATCATATAATAATTATCAGTCTAGACTACATAGGACAGTTCAGTGTATGGTGTGAATCATAGTTTGTTATAGAGAGGTTTCATTTTGTTCACATACATCAAAGAGAGTACTGCTGGTATGTTAACTAAATTATTATGTATACAGATATAACAATGTGGTGACAAGTGTGTGATGTCAATATAAACATGCCAGACAAATTGTCTGTTACTGTGGAACACCAGATAGTGGTGATATTAGTATGATTTATTACATTACTTTACTGTGTTTGATAATTGTACTGAACTGGACATATATTGTGTTAATTGCCATACATCCAGTATGTAGAGAGAAATGTGATATTGTCTCTAACGGATCATGTTAAAATGGTATCTGACAACACTCTCTACCTAGAAAAATGTCTCCTTTAGCAAAGGTATTAGATGCATTCATAAATAATATGTATTCAGTTTCATACGATTTATAGATATACTATATCTACTATCTATCCTTGAAGTTGTAATCTAATAAGGACGTCTCATCAGTTGTTAAGTTACAAGTTATAGTTAGATCATTTCAGTCAGTCACACTTTTTCACAAACATTAGGTACTATTTTCGGATTATTCCAAAGAAGGAAAATAAAAGGAGATCATATTTTGTAGTAACAAATTTAATAGAACAATAGAGTTAAGAAGTCTAGGATCTCTAATGATGTACATAATGACAGGCTACAATATTGATGATCAACTACAACTAATACATTAAATCAAGCACATCAATATATTGATCAACAAAATATTACTATTGATTAAAGTAATGGATATTGATTAAACTATAACTAATAGATTAATCAAAGCACATCAATATTGATCAACAAAATGTAACTATTGATTAAAGTAGGTGGATATTGATTAAACTATTATTGTTCATTAAATTAAGCTATTGATCAAAGTACACTGACAAAGTATCAATATTGATCAATTCATGCAGCCCTATTAAAACATACTTTGAGTTTGTAGAGATCATTATTGAGAATCAATCTCATGGAAGTTAAATGTGACATGTGACTCATACTCACACTCAGCATTAGGTACAAATAGTATATCCTCCAGACTTACATGCACAGTCCTAGTGTCTGTGGTAGTTCTGATCCATAAAACGATATTAAATACCGAACTAAATTGTTGCATATAAAATTTACTCTAGTGACGTTACCAGTTAAGACTGTACTAATCATTTGACACATACTTTTATAATGACAACAGAGCAAGACAATAGATAGAGCATTACAAACATCCCTTCAAGGTAAGATATATATATAGTAATAGAACTATAACCACTGTATCTAGTGAATTTTTTTCTGACAAGATCAATAGCAATTCTATCTACATTTTGTTATTACTTAACATGTATTGTTGATTAAAAGCTTGTATATCAAACACCATTAGCATTAAAACAAGCATAACGAGTCACATGAATAGTGAGCATATAGAAATGCAGTAGTTACATTGGAGTTATGTCTAAATATGGTCATTATTTACAATCAAGTATTATTAGATTATTTGAAATTTCAGATAACGAATAATTTGAAGATCTTCTTTTACTCTAGTATCGCAGCAACTTAATTAGGACAAGTAAATGTGCTCTAATACTTTATGTACATGTTATATGACAATATGTGCATTTAATTGTATTAATAATCCTGTTACAATCATTGACTACGTAATACAATGTATAGATCATTGTGAAAATAGACTGATGTAATATTGTCCTCTGTGATAGAGTTCAAAAGCAAATAATCTTAGAAACTTAACTTTGACAATTACATTTCATCCTGTTAGAATCACATTAAAATATGATAACAGAATTATTGATATAGTAACTTTGAAGTGAAGGAACATACCTTAATAACTAGATATCAACAAAGATATGTGAAGCTATTCAAATGACCTACTACATTGAATGCTTCATTTACATGTACTAATAACATTATCCATTACATATTAACTGGAGGTAGAGTTGTACATATTTATAACTGTTACATACAAATATTCTAACATATTTATACCAGATAAACAAACCTCAGCAGATGGTTTTAGTTGATGATGATAATGACTGTTGTTCAGGTGGTAAACAATCTGTTAGATCCATCATCTTCAAAATTTTGTTTCAATCCCTTTCCTCTTGTTATTTGTTTGTTTGTTTGTTTTCTGATAGTTTGTGGGATTTGGTTGCCATAAAGCAACAAGGTGTAATGAAAGTCATTGAGAGTAGGTGGAGTCAAAGAATAGGAGTTTGGATGTAAGTCTTCTTCGAGAATGACTTGAGTAAAACTAAATGGTTTGAAATTTTTTGCTCAATTTCACTGCTATTAGTACTAGACCATGATGAATTTAAAAGGACAGAGTCACTGAGAGAGAGAGAGAGAGAGAGTAATAGAAAAGTAGCATAAAATTAAATCATGCTCTTTTCATGTGGTATACATGTACTCCCAAAAGTGACTGATAATTTACTATCCACATGTCCTCATGCCAACTAGGAGATGGGATAGTGATAAACCACAAGGTTTTGTTGGTAATCAGTAAATGTATTTACTTGCTGTTAATACATAGTGTAAGGGAGTTAATGATACCCTCGTCATACAGATTATAAATATCATATTTCAAATACAACAATACTAGTTCACATAGTGAGAATATAGCATTACTGATATGATATAATACTACACCTTTACCTTGTCCTCATAGTTTTTATGTAGGGGTTTAGTGAGAGGAGGCAGAGGGATAAGTTTTCACTACATATCATTATTATTATAACAGTGGTTTTTAATTGCATGTAGGTGAAGTAAAAATACATGTCTACCTCCACTAAAGACATAGGGAAATACAACTTTTGGTATACATGCTTTCCAAAGTGAAATTACAGGCATTTTTGAACACTTGTTAGGAGTTTTAGTGGTAATGTTTGTGATATATTTGTTAATAGCATTGTGATGTGGGGAATTTTTACAAACTCATTGTTTTATGCCATTAGGGATCACAAATTCACAATAGGTTAAAGAGGAGGCAACACACTGTAACAGATAACGTCAATAAGACGAGACGTTGACAATATGGCAGTATAAGGACATGTACATTTACATGTTAACATGTCTGGTTCTATGTTAACTACTATATATGCTATTAAAGAATTTTACAGTAAAATGTATACAACTTGTGTACATGAGTAATCCTTTAGAGAGTCCCTTGAGGCTTACATTGTACAGTTTAAGGTGACAATTATGAATGTGGATTAGCATAATCATTTCCTATACACGTAGTACAAATAATTATTATGCTATGTAATACACTATTATCAAATCACAGCTGTACAAATTGAAGGAGTTCACCAACAACACGACTACATTATCTAATGCAGCCATTAATGTGCTCTAAAATAGCTTTTGATGTTCTTATTGAGTTTTTAAAATAATACCAAATAGTCAACTGTGTGGGTGATCAGTTTATAGATCACATGTAAAGTTATTTGAACTTAGTTTTTTTTAAAGAAATCAGAAGAAAAACGTCTTCAAACACTTCCAAACACAGTTTAATATCTCAAATGTGATCTACAGCCCATTATAGTTGAACAAAGCCATTTTACTAGAGCACTGGTTACCATGTAAAAAGTTGTCCAAAGTGTTCTTAATACCTCAAGCATAGTATGACATCTGGTAGCATGACTTATTAATTACATTGTATGATGTCTAACGTCACAAGCTAGTATTTTTACTGTATACTTTTATCTTCTGTATAAGCTTTATATAGCCAGATAAAATTAGAAGGCAAATAACTATCTTCTATTCTAGTAGAAAGCTACATGGAGTGGAGGAAGTAGTTTGGCCAGTACTCCTTTTTGGTTTGGTATAAGGGGCAAGTACTACAAGAATTGAGTAAAAAAGACAGTCAATTTCACCACAAAAGGAAGTACACTAACCAAAATGTGCAAAGAATATGTTAACAATATGTACTGTACAATACGACACACACAGACAGACAGACATAGCTATAATTGCATTTATCCCATTTTTTGCCTCACTGGTTTAATACAAATTATCTTATTACCTAAATTACTCAACTACAAAAGGCATTTCCCTAATTTAAGATGTGACAATATATGGTATTCCAGACACACTCGATTAGTCATCTACTACATACATGAGAAACATGAAAGCTGAAACGATGTTCCTAAGTCCTCTGCTACCTATACATGTACATAGGCATGCCCGAGTTCTTAATCTTCCAACAACAATATGTGGTAATCACCATGTACATGTACATGTATGTTCAGTATGTCATAGCTCTGTTACCAAAAATGGTTGATAGGATGGACAGGCTTAGCATGCGAGACAAAGGTAAATAAAATAATATGTCCTTTTACATCATTGCAGTGATAGTCCATTACTAAAAATGGTTGATAAGATGACAGACTTGAAATGTAGGAAAAGAGGTAAAATAAACTGATGTATTGTGTATCAATGCTACAGTGTATATACCAAGTACAATTTTTTATAAACTCTTTTTTATTCTTGGTCTAACATGGTTTTGTTCTATAATATATGAATATCATTGACTGCTTAATAAAGATAATATTCACATTGTCCTTAGACTCAGATCATATCCTCAGTCTACCTATGATATAAAATGTTATACAACAAATACACATGTACAAAAAAGTTTCAGTATATGTAGTCATAAAATAGAAAACCATAAACAGTTCAGTGAAGATGACTTAGTCAATCAATTTTAATATTAGCATAATGCTTTATATTGTATTAATTACTTAGTTTTATTCAAAGGTGGTAAAGACCAGTGTCGAGATTCAGAGAGGGGATTGCTGAGGATGGACACGTTCAGTGACATCGGTTGACAGTTTATGTAGGAAGATCATAGTAATCTAAGGAAAGACAGAGAAGATAGAGATGACTCTGAGACTTAAATTACAGGACAGAAAGTCACTCAGATAAACAAACATTCAGATAAATCTGTCATTAAAGGACGTATTAATAATTTAATTGTATAATAATAAAATGTATTACATTATACACATAATATATTGTATATGGTAAAAATGATGATAAGCTGTGAAAGAAGGTTTTTGTCGATACTTGTTATTTGATTTTCCGCCTCCTTTCCTGTAGGCTCAGTGATCACATACAATTCCTCATTGTTCATCATATATTCTTGTAAAAACAAAGAGGTGCTGATCACTAACACAGCAATTACTACTACAAAATGTTGCAAACATGGATGTTTGCAGTAAGTGATTGTCCTTCTTTTAAAAAAGAATCTTTAAATGGCAAGAAATTGGAAAAAATGGACTGTGTTAATGCTCATAAGTCTATCATCATTTCCATACTATCTGAGAGGAATATCACAAGATTACATGATGCAAAATTGTGGAGTGATGTTCATATTATAACTATCAATGCAAACTTCTTTTACAACTTATCACCCATTTTAGTTGTCATAGTACATTGTATGTATACAATGAATAAACAAGTTGACCACTATTACATAAAATTAACTATACCATATATAAACCTGACTACTATTATATAAAATAACAGTACTGTATAATGGAGACAGCATCAATGGTAATTATAATACCTGTACATGTAGCTATAGTGGCACCATGTTAGTAATAAATGTCAGTGAAACTAACTAATGTCTGTAATTAGCTATAGGGTTACTATGAATCAACAAGTAATAATATTACAGTATATCATGTAAAATTAGAACAGTTTAAAAGGTCAGAAAACCAGTTACACGTCAATTAACATGTCATTAGTCTAGAGGTGTTAGTACTGTAAAATAAACTTAGGGTTGTGACTGTGTACAATTTAATATGTCCTCAAATTGTTACTGAAGATCGCCATTTAAGGAATCAATCAATAATTAGAGTTCTTACAAAGTTTGTGTGTGTTTATATTTAAACCACAAGATGTTGTGAAGACAAATAATTTCATCAACAGAATCATCTCATCAAAGTAGTAAAGAAGACCCAATATCCTGTGTAGATTATGGATGTATATATATAGATATAACTTTGTAACCTTCCTGAAGTCTCAAGATTATCCTCCTTGAGGTGTTTAGACTTTGTATCTCACCTAGTGAAATCTAGTGAAATCTAGTAAATCTAATCATTTTAAATGTTGAGTAAACAAACATTAGTTACGATCTTTGTAATGCATATATGTGTTCCTGATAATAGTGCTTTGTTAGTTGAGCTAATGTTGTTATAAGGATATTGTGGTATATTTAATTTAATCAGGGCAGTGTTATACCTACATACTTATACGATATAAAGAGCAGCAGTAATCAATGTCTGTACATGTACATGTAGTAACAATACATGTAATGTACATGTATATGTGATAAAATCTTCTTTGACGTAAGAGATACAACAGATGTAATAGGAAGCTACATAACAAAAACATAGAGTGATATCACCCTGTTTATTACAGTAGTCTAGTATATATGTTGTGTAGATATATAATACTAATATTGTAAAACATTATAGTAAAACTTATATTGGTACTTTACCAAGAAACTAATCTAAAGTCTTAAGTCTTAACATGACCATACATGATCTGTCTTTCTGAAGAACAGGAAGACATAACAAATGAGTTACTCCAGACTCCATTAAAAAAATCTTTTATTAAAATTAAATTCATGAACTTTTAATGAGAAGTTTTTTCTAATAATATGTAGCACATCTCATTCTACAGAAGACCCTTTTTAAAAAAATCAAAACAAGAGATTAGCCATACGTATGTCATACACACACATTGTGTCCCACCACCCAAAGAAAGTACACTTAACAAGAATACCAATGGACAATTGCCTGATGTCTCCAAAGAAACATACAAGTATTCTACTATAGCTCATATGTACTTCTTTTATGGAGAGAAGAGTGGGCAATTTAATGTGTTGAATACTATAAATATTTACAATGTTTCTAAGGAGACTAGACAATTAACCAATTACACACAACAAATGTCAAGATAGATAGACAATTTTTTGATGTATTGGTTATGTAAAACTTATTTTATTTGTCTACTTAGACAAACTTTATGTTCTAGAACAAGATACAAAACTGTCAGTGTAATACACACGTTATGTATATTGAGTATATGCTATAAAATTAGTACTATTATTAATACAGTCTCATCCTACCACTTCATTATAAACATACATGATACATATACTGCATGTATAATGATGTCATCAAGGTCTGCAAATTGGGAACAGTATCTATTTGTATTGTATGTACTACATCCATAGACACACATACACACATGTCAAGTTACTAAAGTGTGTAATTTAGGACCTAAGGAAAAATGAAATATGAGAAAGTGGTACAAAAAACAAAGTAAATCGATCAAGAACATAAATAGTCACTATAACCTAATTAAATAATACTGTCATTACTATTTTAGAAGTTCAATGCACACATACAAATACATTATGACGTCATATGTGCCCTGACTAATGACCACGCAGACCTACATGGAGTTAAAGTCTCAGTGATTAATCACTCAGTGATGTGATTCTCAATTGGAATGGGTCTATGGTAAGTCCTCTATTTTGTCAACAATAAAGATCTAATAAAATTGTACATGTAATTTCTTCAGCGCTATGATATAGGTGATTAATTACTGCTATTAATAAGTCCTCTATTTTGTCAACTATAAAGATGAAGATGTACATTTAACATCCTTAGCGCTACGATATAAGTGATTAATTACTGCTTTAAAATTTCCTTAATACTCAGGCTTCTAGCTGAGCTGTGTGGGCACTTTGAACCATAAATGGTATTGTAAAACTGCGGAATTTAGATAGGTAAATGGACAAATGATTTGTAAAGGGATAAACACTATTTTATGAAGGATAGATAGATAGATGACTGCATCAATAAATGGACTGAACAATGAACATGATCAATTGACTCATTCGTGGGTCACTGATTAATTTAATACACAAGAAATCATGACTTAGTTCAACTACCAATATACTATATATCACATACGTCATGTATAACTGAAGACCTAATGTCATGTCATATGTATGGGTGCCTGTATATACACAAGGAAATAAGGGGGAAAAATAAAATATAGTGAATTAAATTACTAAACATTATAACACTGTTTGATACACTATGCAAACAATTATTGGTACCATTGGTAGTATGTGTGTTACTGTGAATGTACATCATTTTAACAAGCACTTAAAAACATGGATATGTGATTTATTTGTTTTCGCTGTGTGTTCCCACATCAGTCATCACCAATTACATAGGCACTAAACATAACCACTTGTTAGTGAGACAGTGTTATGCGAGGTTTAAACGGACATATGGTCAAGTACAACATACCACTTGAATAATGCCTTCTCTCTTCTTTGAGGTCTTTCCTCCTAAATGTAAGGTAATCAAGGTATGTAAATAACCATTGTGGTTCTTCTGATAGTGTCCAATCCGTTCACCAGAGTGCCAGCAGCCTGGATGCTGGCACAAGGGTCCACATCTACCATCCATGTTTTCTGTTTCCATAACAACCAAACTGGTGGGTATTTTCATTGCGCATGCGCAGTACACACGAGTACTACAAGACAAGATGGCGTCGATCTTAAAAATCTGTTTTTGGGCCCTTCTAACTCGGAATCAAAACCTTCAGGAGCTGAAACAAATACAAACATATGTGGTAGAATTACCAGTGCCACTATGCTTGAAGACAGGACGCGAGCATTACGAGCCATTAAGGGTATGTCCCCGTCAATATAGGAGGGGAAGTGGGTGAAAACTGCCTTGACATTCTTATAGAAGCCATCAGAATGATAGGAGTGATGCAGAGACAGTAGGGTATGCTGTTGAGTCACTCCTCAATGTCGTTTCATCTGAAGAGGGTGAGGAACGAACAGACGAATTAATGTTGGGTGCTGAGTATGCAACAAAAATTTTAGAAAACCCTGACAATGTCAATTTGTTATTAAATCTCCTTGAGGAATTTGAGTTCCAAATACGACGACCTGCAACACGTCTCCTCACATCCTCTTCTTCACTCACACAAACTTTTTAAACCCAGGAAGCCATTTTAACGTTCACCAATGGCATATCGAAGATCATGGATGTTCTATCTGATAGTCGGGAGGTTATTCGTAATGATGTACTCCTTCTTCGTGTACAATTAAACTCGTTCAAATAGCCAGATTCAGAAAATAATTGCTTTTGAGAATGCATTCGAGCGTCTAATTAAGATAATAGAAGACGCGGGATTGAGTGACGGTGACATTGTTGTTGAAGATTGTATCTTTATTATGCAGAACCTATTGAAAGGAAACACATCAAATCAAGCATTTTACCGGGAAAGCCTGTCAGATTCAATTACTGGTCTCATTCTTTGATTTCAAAACATCAGGCAGCACTAAATGGTCTGAAACAAAAAACTGCCAACATTTCAGCAATGCTTCAGTTCATACGAACACTTGTTTCACCAATCAACTCCCAACAAAATATATCAGCATGTCAGAAGTGATGCAGCAATGTAACTTGTTAAACTTTCTATGTACATTAATGTTCGCTGTGGAGTTCCAACACAGATTCTTGTGGAAAGTATTAATACTGTTGCCGAGGTCATCCGTGGAAATATTGGAATCAGCATTTTTTTTGATTCATTTGAAACACCATCTCAACCACCTCGACTGGTATTTGGCTATCTTGATGTGTATGGTAAACGAAAAACAAACCTTTCTCCTCTACGCTTGGCAGGTCTGTACTGTTTCCAATGCTACCTCTACAGAATGAAGCCGGACAAGCTAAAGTTATCACCCCACAGCTGCTACCATCATTGCCGAAACAACAGTAACCTCCCGGCAAAATCTCTGTACTGGAATATTTGGTACAGATCCATTGTCTAATTGGATGAACAGCCACTTTTCTAGGCTAGGAGTGCTTTGAACTCTTTCACTGAAAGCCACAGTTATTGCGTGTCAGCTGTCTATGCAAGGCAAAGGGACAACTCACCTTTGTTACAGCAATAGTTCTGATTTAACTTTCAATCCCGCAAATAATAATGCACTGAGTCGTATGGATTATGCTCCTTATTTATGCTCCCTGGTTGTCCGAATGTCCAGCAGCAGTCAATCAAATACCTTGAAAATCCTTCTAACATTCCCTTTTTGACAGAAAAGATTCAACATCATACAATACTGAACGAAGACAAGATCATTGGGGGTCTCTGTGACTATGCTTTTTGGTATATGCTTAGCCTACAATGACGGGAGCTCACCCAACTAACTTACCAAGCATACTTTAAGACACAATTATTGCACGTCGCCAATCGATCATAGAGAGCTTCATGCCATCACTGTCAATAATTTCATCATCTGAAGCATTCACTCAGGCTAGCAAGCACTCCCAAACCATTGCCAACAGTCTCTAAATCAAGTATGTTTTGATTACTCTTTCACAATTTCTCTTCCGCCAAGTTTCAGATGTCATCCATAAGCACGGATCCTTCACAAAGACTCCAGTTGAGACTGCTACGTACATACAATACTCATGCTCCTAACTTCACTGGCTGATACAAGTTTTTGAAATACAACAATATAAAGATCTTCTACGGGAACAAGAAAATGAAATAAATATCTGGAAAGGGAATTTGAGGAGCTTGAGAAAGCTTTGAAAGAACAGACAGCTCGTTCACAAATACCTATAGAGTCTACTGATGTTTGTTAAACCCTTTGACTAATGGTGAAAACGAAACTGAATTTCAGCGTGTAAAAGATGAGATGTCTCTCTTCATCGTCTTCAGGAATCGATGCTACCAAGAACTAGCATATAAAATACTCAGCTTGAAAAGATGAGGGAAGAGCTTGAAATGTGCATGGAACCGATTTCTACGCTAATCGGTCCGTTTGATATTCAACAAACTCAAAAAGGAATAGAGATCATTAAAAGCTGAAAATGACAGCACTTCTCATAGAGAAACAGTTGAAATATCCTCATTTTTGCTGAATCCACTAATGAGCTCCAACAGAGTATACGAAAACTTTCAACAGGAGAATGATCAATTACGTTCAAGAAATGTAACAGTAGAAAAAAGAAATGGAAGATTTATTAGTACTTTTAGCTGACAATGACAACTCAACTAAAACAATACAGGACCCTTTTGACACGATAATAACATTGAAATTCCCAGAGAGTGGAAGAGGAAGAAGAAGAAGATGATGATGAGAAGATGTGTGACATAGCCTCTCTTCAGGTGAGAATTATAAAAATAAATTTAGGTTATTTTTTCTAATTTTTCTAATTGTAACTCTAATAATCAGCAAAGCTTTCTGTATTAATCCAGGTATAATGCTACTTACTATATTGTTTACACAGTTTGTTGTGATTGCCTTTTAAGTTGTCGTTTGTGTAAAAAGAGTTTGGTCATGTAACGCTAATTTGGTCATTTTAACGCTCGGTCAACCACCCGCTGCATGTCTGGTAATTAGCCTACCAAAGAAGCCGAATTGCCATGTTCTTGGTACTATATAAAGCAGGTAGATTGCGCTCTGCAGATCAAGAAAACTGACTTTGAAATTGTAGTATTTCTACTTTCTATTTGTTTAAGAGCTGGACTGTACTTTCTACTTTGTGGTTGCATTTTATAAATTATATTCATTTTTAAAACTGATCTCTCAAGCTATGGCGAAGCTAGCTATTCTTTCTATTAGCTGTTTGTCCTGCTATTCCTCCTCCGTGGCGAGAGCCGAAGAAATAGACGAGATCGCAAAGTGAACAATTTTAAAACAAGTAAGTTTTCTTTTATTTTTGCGCAAGTAATTTAAAACCATATCTTCTAGACCGCACTTTTGTTGATGGCGATATTGTGTTGACAATCGACCAACAACTCGATAGGGAGCTGAGACAGAAAGCAAAATCAGATAACTATCATTTATTCGGTGGTCCTCAGAACATAGGTAGTA